>NC_045707.1:49827083-49876651 GCF_009834535.1 Camelus ferus | reverse complement strand
AGAGCACATTGGCAGAATACCATGAAGTTATAAAAAAAGAGGAAGACATCTACAAGCCAAATGGAGGGATGTGCAGGAAGTTACTGAGTGGGGAAAAGCTGAACGCAAAGCATACACCACTCTTGTGTAAAAAAAAGAAGAAAAACCATACACAGTCTGTTTATTTCTGAAAGAAGAAACACAGAAAAAAAAAGCCAGAAAACAAGAAAATTGGTTACCTGGCAAAAAAAAAGCAGGATGAGTGGGTAGAAGGAAAAAGGAAAAGGACTATTTTGAGTATACATTTTTTATGTGCAGTTTTGACTTGTATTGTTTGTTTTGAGGGGGAGGTAATTAGGTTTCTTCACTGATTTCCAGTTGGAGGAGGTACTGGGGATTGAACCTCTGACCTCTTGTGTGCTGAGCATGTGCTCTGCCACTTGAGCTATACCTTTCCCCTAGTTTTGACTTTTGAAAGCACATTAGTGTTCTACATATTCAAAATATAAAACTGAAACAAAATAGGTTGGGGGGGTAGTTAAAGGGAATACAACTAAGTAAATGAACCCAACCATACTTCAAATGAATAAAAAACTCAAGGTTGGGGAGGGGGTGGAGAATCCAATGCAAGTTAACTGTCAGATACAGTATTATTTTTACTACACAGTCTTAGTCTAGGGGAAAAGAGTGTAAACAAGTCTTAAATTTCTCTTAGTACCTCTGTTTGTCATAGTGGCACAGACGTAGAAGTCTCAAAGAAGTGTTAATGTTGGGAGCTACGGCCCTCACTGCGGAGATAGAGGAAAAAAAAGTGGAATGGGAGGCAAAGAAGAGCTCAGTGGGCTGGACTGGTATGGGAGCATCAGTATGAATTCACAATTTCATGTAGTATATGAATCTTCTCAGTCTTTTAAAAGACAAGTTGGGTTACTTTGGAGCATCTAATATAGAGCTTTATGTTCACCCTGTAAACCTAATCTCTCTCGGTCCATCTGAGATTGGGTGGGGTAAGGGAACTTGGCTTGGCTGCCCTCCCTCCTGCCTGCTACCTCGTATTAACGTATTGGGGACTCCCAGATCTCAGGCTAGTAGGTACTAGCGACTTACCTTCGTTTTTGGATTTTGTTGACCAATTGTTTATAGTTCTATTTCTAAGAGAAAATTTGTTTCAAGTTCTGACTTACCTGCATTTTGGATTTTGTTGACCAACTGTTATAGTTCTATTTCTATGAGAAAATTTGTTTCAAAATGAACTTTTGGAGTACAACCAATTTTACTCACTGCCTACACTTCAACCAAAAGTCTGTTTAAACTAAGTAAACATTAATTCTAAGCTTCAGGCACTACTCTATCTAATTTGTATTTTTCACTACAGCACCTGCCTTGGCCCTCTGTTCTTGGGATAAGTCTTTAAAGTCACAGATGCAATTTAATAGGATGGTCAGGGAATGCTTCACCAAGAGGGGGACATTTCAGCAAGATTGAAGGATGTGATGAAGATCCTGGGAATTAAATTCCTTAATAACCAAGTCTTAGAGTCAATTTCCCACCCATAACAGACAACAGAAGTGCCTGCTTTTTCAACATCCAATCAAATGTCTCTTCAACTTACTGAGAGTAAACATGATGGCCAGTGAGCAGAACCAGTATTCTCAACATTTCTACTATGTCTTCTATGGTCCCACTGCAGTCCCATCTCATCACTCCCATCCCCAAGGAGAAAATTCCTGTACTTTAGAGGCATCTTTCAGCAACTTCCCTCCTCCAAATGGGAACTATAAAATCAGTGATTCTCAAAGCATGGTCTACAGAGCAGCAACAGCGCATATTTTGGAACTTGCTAGAAATGCAAATCCTCCCAACCACTCCAGAACTACTGAATCAGAACTCTGTGGAGGGACCCAGCAAGGAGTTTTAACAAGCCCTCTAGGTGATTCTCACGTATGCTAAAATTTCAGACCATGTCTAGTTGACTAAAATTACACTTCAGAGTGAATTTCTTCGCTTCCCTGTTAGGACTGAATGTGTCTCCTCAAAATTCTTTGTGTAAATTCTAACTCGAAGGTGACTGTCATGGAGATAGGGCTTTTAAAGAGGTAAATGGGTTAAACGAGGTCAGGAAGGTGGGGGCTCAATCCAATAGAATCAGTGTCCTTCATAAGAGGAAGAGACACGTCCGGCAGGTGCACAAGAGAAAGGCCAGATACGGACACAGGTAGCCATCTACAAGCCAAGAAGAGAGGCCTAAGGAGAAAAATTCGTCCTGCCAGTCTTGACCTGTGACACGTCAGCATCAAGCAACTATGAGAAAATTAATTTCTCTTATTTAAACCACCCAGTCTGTGGTTATCTTGTTTATGGTGGCCCTCAGAGACTAAGACCTTTTTTTACCTGTTTACCTCAAGCAATACTTAATTTTGATGCTTTTTTTTTTCTTTAGGTATGACCTGAAAATGCTGACCATTGTTAAAGAAAACTGTCTGAAATTCCTTGGGCATTTGTAAAACTCGTTCTTCAAGTCACTCTTTCACTCTTTTTAGATGATAAAGGAAGGGTTATCTTATACCCTACTTCCCTAAGAAGATAAACCAGAAGCATTTGCAGCTTAACCTGTCAGAAGTCTATTTTCAAGTACAAAATGGTGCTGCTTCCAGTATCTACAATCCATCCTACTTTGACTTTGGTCTACTCTTTACCCTGTCTAAGCAAAGACTAGACCCCTTTCTCCAATTCTTGTCCCCTACTCTCCCTTACTACAAGAATGCCAGATAGCTAATAGGCTTTTTTTTTTTTAAGAGTTTTAATTAATTTATTTATTTTGTATTGAAGTACAGTCAGTTACAGTGTGTCAATTTCTGATGTACAGCACAATGTCCCCAGTCATGCATATACATATATTCATTTTCATATTCTTTTTCATTAAAGGTCATTACCAAATATTGAATATAGTTCTCTGATAGGCTTTTGAGCACACTCACTTTTATTTTGGTTCATAGCTAAGTGTTTTTAAATCACAACTGTATTTCCCCCTTTATCCAGTTTACATAGAATGTGATATGGAGCATACCACAAAACCTCCTAAAAAATCCAAAAGGAAACTTCAGCAGAAATATGTTACATTGAGTACACTCTTCATTAAGAAATACTAACAAGTAACAAATGAATTTTGAATCAAGCAAACATATTCATAAACAACCTAACCAGCCCAAGACACCCTCCAGGCACAGGCCATTTCCCCAGGCATCACTATGCCTACATCAGTGCACAGCATATTTATGTTCAATAGCAACATGACACTACATGATTGGAAGAGTTTCACATTCCAAGTGGGGTATCTGCGTGTGTGTGCGTGTGTGTTTGTGTGTGCGCACAGACACATGTAGCAAAGTTTACCTTAGCTAAACTGACAGTAAGTGCCACCACAGTGGCCACATACATACTAAGAAAAAACAGCTGGGTATTAAGCCAAATAAAATATGATCCTGTCTCTACCACATATCCTAATTAATTTAACATAATATCCTTATGCGGCTACTTACATTTTCTAGAAATACAAATGATTCATTTCTTTCAACTCACTAGTGAGTAAGGTCAAGAAAGTGGCCAATTTTGATATTTACACATGTTAGCCACTATATATAAAATAGATTAAAAAAATAAGTTTATTTTGTATAGCACAAGGAAACTATGTTCAATATCTTGTAATAACCTTTAATGGAAAAAATATGAAAGTGAATATATGTATATATATGCATGACTGGGATATTGTGCTGTACACCAGATATAGACACACTGTAACTGACTGAACTTTCCATTAAAAAAAACGTGGCCAATCTAACCACCTAGTCTCTTTCTCATTTAAATAATACTGACAGCATTATTTTCCCATAAAGATACTACCATACAGAACATCTTTTAAAAATGTATAAAACTCTTAATTAACTAGAATGTAACCCGAATGGTTATTGATTAGAACATTTTTGCTCCAATTTAAAGAGGCAAGTTTATAAATGAGATCCATTTAAAAACACATTCCAAATTTGTCTGTTCAGTGTACCAGGGGACGGATTTAGAGCACTTTCTTTCATATAACCACTGAGGTCTCATCGATATTACTCTTGATTATTTAGGGTAACTGACTGAATTATAAAAGAACAGTTAACACTTATCAGTTGAGCAGAGGTTTTAAATCATAAGATACTCGGAGACTCGCAAGAGTTTTGGCACAATTGTTACAAACTGCAGAACAGAGGGGTGAGCTACAGGGATCAGGCGTCAGAGTTCTACCACTGGTTTACACATGTTAATGAAACCATTTTTCCCTAAATAGTGTTCATTTAGCATCAAGTGCCTACAATAAATAAATAGAAGACAACAAATTTTCATTTTAACAGGACAGAGACTACCTGCTTTAACCAATATCATTCCAGCACCTAGCAGAGTACCTTGAATTACAATGAACACACATAAAGCTGGCACTCAAATAGTTTTCTGAATGGGTACTATTTCTGTCAGAGTTTAGGAAAGCCACCCACTGAACAGTGGAATGGGCACTAAAATGCGAGCCGTATCTGGGTTTTCATCCTCACTGTACAATCTTGGGCAAGCTGTGGGGTCCCCAGGTCTCAGTTTTCTCATCTAAAAAAAGAGGACTGGACCAAGTTCTCCAACATCTTTTTGAGCTCTAAAATTCTTTGCCCTCAAAATGCTGCCCCTTATTAGCTCTCCCAGTCCAAGTGCAAAAACATCAGTGCTCCCTTACATGGATTTAGGGCTACTCTTACATTTTGCTTATAGTCTCTACCAGAAAACAAACAAACAAACAAAAAACATAAGAAGCCTGAAGTTGAGCTACAATGTAGAGTCAATATCAAGTTCACTTTAATGGTTCAGAGCCTTGGTTCACTGTATTGACTTCAGTTGTTTCACCCAGAGTCTAAAAACCTCCTGTCTACTCTGACCGGCAATAAACAGATGCTCTTCAAATTTTGTTTTCAATACTGGCATCCTTTTAAAAACCTACGTATGGTCCATATTTCAACTTCCTGTTTTCCAACTTAGAGGAAAGATTCACAATGCTACTGCCTGTCTTGTCAGACCCTAACAGGATTGTCGAGTGAAATATAGAACATCCAGTTAAATCTAAATTCAGACAATCAGTAAATACTTTTTTAGTATTTTAGTATTTAGTATTTTAGTATGTCCGTCCAATGTGTGGGATACATTTATACTAAAAAATTAACTCATCTGAAATTAAATTTAACTGGGTGTCCTGTATTTTTACTTGCTAAACCTGGCAACTCTAAAACCGATTTAATATTAGCGGTTTCCAAACAAATTTTAAAAAGTAGTTTAAACACTAAATGTAATCATTTTTCTTTGATTCAGAAGGAAATTAGGTCTTTCAATAGCTAAGCTTCACCTCACTCTGGTCTCCCAACTTACCACACGTACAAAACATTGGAAACGAATTGTCAAATAGCCTCTGTCAGCCATATGACATGCCTTCCTGGCTGCAGACTAATAGAATAAATAACCTTCATGTTTCTAAGACAAAACTTAAAAACACCAAATTCCCAATCTACAGCTCAGAGGCTGCCTTATTTCACATGGCCCATATTCAGTATGTTTTTTCAATTGAGATATAACTGACATATAACATTATATTAGTTTCAGGTAAGATACAATTATTCAATATTTGTTTATATTGCAAAATGATTACAAGTCTGCTTAACATTCATCACTATACACAGTTACAATTTTTTTCTCGTGGTAAGAACTTTTAAAGATCTACTCTCTTAGCAACTTTCAACTATACAATACAGTATTATTAACTATAGTCACTGCGCTGTATATTACATTTTCAGGGCTTACTTATTTTATAACTAGAAGTGTGTACCTTTTGACCAACCCAACTCATTTGCACCACCTGCCCCAAACCTCCACAAACCAATCTGTATCTGTTCGTTTGTTTTTCAAATTCCACATATAAGTGAGATAATACAGTATCTATCTTCCTACATCTAACATTTCATTTAGCATACTGCCCTCAAGGTTCAACCATGCTGTAACAAATGGCAAGATTTCCTTCTTTTTATGGCTGAATAATATTCCACTGTGTATATATACACACACATTTTATATAAACCATCAATATAGCTTCTTAATCCACACCTGTTCTTTAGTTTGCTATATAAATACATATATTCATCTTTTTTACCCAATACATCATAACCAATCAGGGAGACACTTCTTTTGTATCCTCACCTTCATCTCCTACCTTACACCACACACATAGTACACAGTGTTCATATACAAAGTTTAGCAAGTGTTTTCTAAATTCTAAATGTCATTCTAGAATAGTATAAATACAGAAGCTATAATGGTCTGCACTGAATTTGCACTGATCCCATCATAAACCTAGAACTCACTTTTTGAATTAAATTCTTATCAGCTGCTTGACTCATAGTTTAAACATAAAATGTATAGAAATTCCAGTTAGGAACTTTCTGGATAGTTGGATTATTCCTAGTAAACATTTAGTAAGCATCTAACAAATCTAGTCTCTGTCCTGGGTGCTCCTGACTACAACTATGCAGTATGACTATAAAGTAATAACTGATATGTCAAAATATGTATCAGAAATACATAGCCTAAAATGCCCATTTTTATACTAAGTATAAATTACCTTAGCTCATCCTAATAAGGCTGTCATTGCTGAAAACATTTCAAGCACTCCTATTTTGAAACTTCCTTGAGTGTGAGGCACTTTGAAAGAAAATATCCTCAATGTTAGCAAATCTTCAATTTTTGGAAGATACATAATCAAAAATAATTTTGCACACAAGTTTCATTAATAAGTGGATGGCTCACACACAGTTATAGGGACACTGGTGTAAAAAAAAAACTATCATAGAACCTGTTGTATATCAGAGGCAAGTGTTTATGAAAGGCGGTATTTCTTAACACAAAATCTCCTCACTCAATTCAGAATGTCAACATCCTAAGCCCAAATGAATTGTTCAATCTTGTGGAAAGGATTCAACAGAATTATGCTTTTTAAAAATTAATAAACATGTGTTTTACCATTTATTATTTATCACTTATTAATGTTGACAGGAATGCTTTCTTGAATCTCCAATGTTGTGTTTCTACTACAGACCTTAACTTTTTCCCCCCAGATATCATCAGACATCACACTTCATCAACAATTACTATTTCCTCCTAATATCTCTGGTTGTATAAATTCTCCTTTTAAGATCAAGATAGTATCAAGTCTTCAGTGTCACTATAAATGTGTGGCACAATCTTCCCAGAATCTAAGCAGAAGCAGATTTAAATTTGGACTTCTATAATCAATATTTAGAGTCAATCAGATTAAGCCAAATCTCTAGTCTCCTGCACATTTTTTTTTCATCAAGCCTTAGGTAAACAGGTAAGCATTTAAAAAATCATCCAAGAGCATTTTAATCCTACAAAAAAACAAACAAAAAAAACTGGCCCTTGACATTACTTTAAACATCTGGTAGCATGCCAGAGGCTCAACACTGTACAGCAGAAAGAGCAGCAGACAAGGGAGTTAGAGGGCTGGGCCCCCAGGCCTTCTCTGCCACTGAGCATCTGGGCAGGTGAACTGACTCATTTCTCTACCTCCAGATAGAGGCCATTATCTTTTCTGGAGGGCTGCTAGACAGAAAGCATGATACCAACTGTTACATGCAACACGTTCTGACACAATCAATCCTCTTCTGACTACCAAAGAGGATCTTTATCCTCATGACCTCAAATATTAAGGCCAGTAAGCCAAATCCATTTTCTTTACTAAAGCAGTGGTCTGAAGCCTGTGACTGTTCACTAGTGTAATACTCAGTCTTCATGTCAAAAGTACTTACTTAAAGGCAGAATTGGCTTGTGAGCTATTTATTCGCTTTGCCATGAGATGAATTTTA
This sequence comes from Camelus ferus, assembly GCF_009834535.1. Classification (NCBI taxonomy): domain Eukaryota; kingdom Metazoa; phylum Chordata; class Mammalia; order Artiodactyla; family Camelidae; genus Camelus; species Camelus ferus. Next base: position 49,868,723 of record NC_045707.1, on the reverse strand, counting down.
TCCTTATAAAGAAAATATTTTATTTTAAATATTTTATACAAAAATCTTCCAAAAACATACTGCAAAATTATCTTGGACAATTTGAAAGAGTCAAACATAATTAAACCAGCAAGTAATCACCGAGGATTACTACTCTTTTTTTTAACTTTTGAATTTTTTTTTAAGACCTACAGTGTGCCAGGTATTATGCTAGTTCCAGGGGATATAAACCATCCCAATCTAGACTCCACTCTTAAAGAACTCTGTTTATCTAACAGTAAAATGACAGATAAATATAAGATAACAAATAATATTTTAGAAGTACCATATTTCCCTGGATTAAATATATTTCAGAAATCATTCTTTTCACTTCCCAGCATTTTTAGCCCATAAAATTAGGAAATTCCACCCTTGTTGAGTTGACAGGAATCTGAATTCCCCAATTTTTACGTAAAACAGCTTTCAGAAGTTTATAATTAAAGAAGTAACAGTGAAACCAAAAACGAGTTATATAGATTGCCTGTCACATACCAAGCAAAGTAATTAAAGGGAACAGAATTTGCTACCTCTCAGAAAAATCACAGAATTATCAAACTAAGGAAGGGCAGTGTTTCCTTTTTATGTATTAGCACTCAGAGTTACTATTACATTAAGGACAAAAAAATGAAAACATACAAAAAGAATTAAAAAAAAACTTCAGTTTTAAACCAACAGGAAATGCCAACAAAACCTATATACTTACTAAGTTTCAAAATTACAGGTCAACTGTCAAGGTGAGGAGGTCAAGGATGTTAAGGAGGTCAAGATCACAGAACATAGGTTATAAAAACCAACATATTACCATGTTGTGATTCTTAATCAATGGCCAAAATGATTCAGATGACTTAAGACTCAGAAAACACTTTGACTCAGTTTTTTATATTGAAGAAAGCAGAATATCACTATAATATGCTTCTGTTAGTAAAAGTATTTCTGTATGCATATGTAATTTTCCCTTTTACTCCCCACAACTATTATTAAATCAGTAATTTATTTCCTAATGGGTGTTTCAGAATCAAGGAAACACTGACTTAATACAAAGCAATGGCAACACTTGCATGGGGAAGGTGGGGAATTTAAGAGTGTGTGTCTTGAAGAAAAGGTAGTATTTTGTAATATGAGGAACTAGGGCAAAGTACGATGTACAAAGTATGTCCCAGATTAACAAGCAGGCCAGCATATCTGTAACACAGTAAGAACTCCTGATGTGCCTGCAGGTCATCACTGTGACGGCAGAGATGGGGTCATACAGGGGGTTCAGAGCCTAATGGACACATGAGAATTCAGTAAGCGCCTAGAGAGAAGCATTTCATTTTCTGGAGAGCTTGGCAGTCCTTCATGAAGGAGTTCCATCATGAGTCCTAAAAGACAGCTAGTCCAGATGAGGATAGCAGCACAGAGTTACTGTTTTTGAACCAAATTTTCCTTGACTATTAAATTTTGTGAATTCCTATTTTTAATTTTAAAAACCTTTTTCACTATCGAGATACCAATTTTCAATTTTTTTTTTTTGGTACTTTTTGTGCTTGCTTCTGAACAACCTTTCCAGTTTCTCCACATTTGTTCTCATCTGCAGTGACCTGGGAAACCAATGATCAAAATGCTATAAAAGTGTATTTAAAATACTAGTAAACACACCAAGTAAACACTGAAAGTGGAGTGAGGCACTGAGAGATTTGATGCTTGGACTCCTGGCTTCTAAGAGGGCCCGTCTGCCAATTTCCTGGTTCTCTACATGTTTTACATGGTTCAGGAAGCTAGACAAATAATACCCTTCAGGCTAGGAAAGAAATTATCCCATACCTCTCCCCATTCTTCTGGTCTCCTTCCTCTTTCATTCCTTTCCTTTCAGAGGCATTTCAGATGGCCACTGGTCACTAAGTTGCATTCCATGACAAGAAGACTATTATTCACAGACTTCAACATTAGAGGAATGTCATGATAGTTATTTTGGCACATTTTATGCTTTTACATCTTTAACTTTCTAAGCAATTAAGAGGCAGTACTTGACAAATAGAAAAAAAAAAAACCACCTGCTCTGAATATTCAAATACATATATGCTGATGTCTATCAACAAACTGGATGCAAAAAAAATTACATTCAATCCCATAATCCGTCCTATTCTCCCTCCACCATCACATCCCACTTCTACAGCTGCCATCTTAAGGTCCTCAACACCACTACAATCTATTGACGTTTGATGACTCTAATCTCTTTGTGTCCAACTGCAGCTTTAAACTAGAATCTCTCTAGACCCCCAAAACCATTCCAAATTTTTTCCTTTCAACTCCCAGTTGCATCTGCTTTATAGGGCTACCTAGTATAGAATATACTGGAGGGGCACAGTCAAAGAAACTCCTCAAAAGGAGGAGTTTTCCCTCATTTTTGCACAGAGACCTTCACCCACACAGCCTCAGCTAGGGGAAACATTCAACTGGAATCTTTAGATACACATCAAGAAAGGACATGGTAGGGACAAGTCCAAGATTATGATGTAACTCAGAACTGACAGTCTGGCTCTCCACCTTGGCTGTCTGTGGAATACAAGCTGAGCTCAGTACAACTTGAAAAAAAAAACCTTCAAAAGTAAGTGACAGAAAGAGAGATCACTATCAAGAGTTCTAAGAATAGGACAGGATGGTAGCAAAACTATGGAGATTTGAAGGTTTGACAGCTGACTCCAAAATGCCTTTCTTCCTTGTCTAAGAATAGCTGGAAAACGATATATCCCCATTCATTACAGGAAGAGATCAAAGACCAGGAAGGGGACATGTGCATATGTGCATATACTTAACACTGGTTCCTTGGAAGCATACAGCACCTGATGAATCACCGCACAAAAAAGGAAACCAAGGAGGAACACTGGACACACCAAGTGAGTTGGACTGAAAGTCCTGCATAACAGCCTCTCTTCTTGGCAGGTCACAGTTGTTACTGCCTAGCACAGCGATCACATAAATAACTTTTGAAGGAACTTTTATATCCAAAATCTTAAATTTTCCAAAGTCTGAGGATTAAAAAAAAAGTTCACATATAATGTCACAGGAAAAGCCTGCTAGGACACCTTCCTAAAACTTTAAAATTCTACTTCATATACAAACACAGAACCTCTTTCCTGGATTAACTCAACATATATTTGCACTTAAATGCTTAAGGTCAAACTTTTGGAGAGTTTTCTCCTCTGGAAAAAAAAAAGACTTATTAATCTGTAACAAGTATTTTAGAAAGACTTTTTCTATTTATCTATTCATCTATATCATCAGCATTTTGAAATAAAAGTAACATCCACTTCCTTGGGCTGCTTCTTAGTATCCTACTCCACTTAGTAAAGTCTATCTTACCCGTTAAAAGCAGGCATAGTGGAACTATCTCAAAAAGAGTTAGTTATATAGCATGGTCATAACAAAGTATTTCTCATCTTCAGTTGTGTGGTTCAGCTAACATATTATTCAGCTTAAGTTAAAAGAAACAGGGCTGTAGAACCAGAAGGAAAAAAATCCTCCCTTGACCCTCAAAAAAAAAAAAAAAAAAAAAAAAGGAAAAAGAAAAGAAACAGGGCCCTGTGATAAACAGTCACCACAAGCATATTACAGTTTCTAAAGAGAGACAAAACAAGCATTTTACAGGAGTCCAATGTCAGTGGATTCAGGCTTAAGACTGGACACAAGATGCTCATTCAAGAGTCATTAGGAATATCACAGGTAAAAAGTACTGTGCCAGAGGCGAGTAATTAACAGTCCCTGCTCTCAAACTGAACATCTCTTGGAAGTGTCAAACATGTAAACAACAACAAATTATGAATTTTTAAAAAGGCTATGGAGAATTTGAGGAAGTAAAGCAGAGAGCTAGAAGCTGAGTGGCATGAAATGTACAGACAGCAGAAAAAGACAAATAATCCCAAATACGTAACCAGCTTCATAAGAGGCTGGCAGAAAAATTTAATCAAAAGACAACAAACTACCAAAATCCTTTAAACTCAGTAATTACAAAGAAAACAATCACAAATGAAGATAAACATCTACAAAAAAAAGATGTTCACTGGAGGATTATTTAACAATAGAAAACCTCAAAACCCAAACATCCAGTAACAAGGGAAGAGCCGTGGGATGAAATATCACACACACTAAAATGATGCTAATGAAAAAAAATTTCATGACTTGAGAAAATGATATAAAGCTTTTTAAAATCATAGTTATACCTACATTATCTCAAGCATGTTAACAGGTATACAAATTTTTTAAAGATCAAAAATAAATCAAAATGTTAAAGCTATTTCTCAGAGGTAGTGATTCTGTTTCATTTTTACACTGTTCTGTATTTTCCAAAAATTTATACAAGCAGTGTTGCTACATTTTAAATTGGTAGAAAAGTTAGGTAAGTCACTGTATTCTAGGATTCCTCTTTAAAAACCACTAATAACTCTTTCCATATTTTCCAGTAAAGAATCTCTCTCTCCTAAATTCCACAGAACCCACTAATATAAACAGGATAATATTTGTAAATTGCCTGCTAACAGTACCTGGCAGATAGAAAGTAATTACACAAGGTTCATTTTACTCAATATTTCTAAATCTCTTTATCTAGTCAAAATAACTAGTGTGTTTTAGAGCTGGTCTATTTTTCATGGCACCTTGACAAAAGAACCATATTTTTTTTTTCTCTTCTGAAGTCCAGCATCTCTTACGAGATGACTGCTATCTCCCTCTGAGATTCTTCTTTCAAAGGAAGAGCACAAGGAAGAAGTTCTGTCAAATATTAAGTTCTTCAAAGGGAAGACAGGAAATTAATGAAGGGGGTGAAATTTGAAAATATAGTAAATTGTCAAGACACACCTACAAAAGGATACTCCTTAACATATTGTATTAAAGAGTCTCTCACAAGTCAACATTTGATGGGACTGATCTAACACTAAGAAGAGTATATACTGATCCAGATGAAGAAATGGAGAAATCACATACCAGACTATGAGGGACAGGGCTACATGCAATTCTTTGGAGAAAAAAAAATCTTCATATATTCTTATGAGCTGCTTGGGGTGTATGTGTAGAGTAGTGGTGGTGGTGGTGTGATAGCAAAGGACATCCTAGGGGAAACTCAAGAAACCAAAGATGGCAACCAACTGTTCTATGTAGTAAAGAAGTGAAAAATTTGAACTTGCAAAGTGGAGGAAGACTTGCAGGAGAAATTGAGGACCTTAAATGGACTTAAGAGGACTGTCTTCCCTAAACAAGTTTTTAATCAAGTCCACATTGCTCACTTTTGCTTTTGTAAAAATGGATTCTTTTACCCAAAGTACTACTGAATATTGCATCTAAGTTGTACACAGACAAGACTGCACACAGACACAAGAACTGAATGACAGGGGATGTATCTGGCTTATGCATACACACAAACTTACTCTATATGCATTCATTTTTAGTTCAGACAAACTTATAAAAGTAAACAGTTTGTCTGCAGAAACAAATCCATAAGGCTTTAAAAAAAAAAAAAGCAAGTCTTTTTAGTCCCCTTACCCCACTTTCCATTCAGAGGCAATGAGAAACAGGGGCCTTTCTTTTTAGTATCTAACTGTTTTTACAATATTACTTGCAGTGCTCCTACTTGCTCTAAGTTTTTGTTGAAAGATTGATATATATCATTCTTTCCCCTCACCCCCAACACAAACGCTTCCCAAAGTACTTTTTATGTAGAGTATATAAAGAAACTACAATTTAATAATAAGACAAACAACCTAATGAAAACTGAACAAAAGATCTGAACAGACACTATATGTTATTGGACACCAAGATGTCCATCAATGGGCAAATGGATAAACAGACTGTGGTATATTCATGCAATGAAATACTAATCAGCAATAACAAGAATTGATCTATTAAATTTATGCAAAATAATTTCAAATAATTATGCTGAATGAAAGCTGGACAAAAAGAGAACTCATAACTTATGATTCTATGTACCTAAAACTCTAGGAAGTTCAAATTACTTTATAATGACAGGAAGCAGATTAGTGGTTGCTTGAGGGAAGGAGATGGGAGAGAAGGGAGGGAAGAAGATTACAGAAAGGCACAAGGAAATTTTTAGGGAGATGGTTGCGTTCATGAACGTGATTATGGTGAGTTTCACTGCAGCATACATACATCAAAACTCAAGTTTTTCACTTTAAATACGTGCAGTGTATTATATGTCAATTCTGCTTTAATAAGGCCATAACAATTTTTTTAATTATGAGAGAAAAAAATAGGACACAAATAAGCTGAAGAGGATTCTAGACTCACATGTAGGGCTTTCTGACTTTAGAGTCCACTGTCAGGTGATCAGACTGGGACACTCTCTTTGGACATCCCCTCCGGCAAACACAGTGTCAGAACCTTTAGATCCTTTCCCTTGAGCTGGTCAGAGTCCTCAGAGGAGACACTTCAACTCTGGCCAGCATCCTGAAAGTGAGGTGAGGGAAGGCAGCTGGGGGTCTGAACATAAACACTGTAAACTCACACTCACTCTCATTTTCATATACTGTGGCAGAGAGCAGAGTCAAATGCCAGTGAAATGCCACTTCTTTAACTGGAAGTCTTAAACACATTTTTGAAAAGCTAAATTATCTTCCTGAATGAAACAGCATATCACCAATGAAACATGAAAAGATAAACTAGTTAAAAGGCAAAATTAGATGGGAAGCCTAAACGATAAATTAAATAGTTGATAATTTGGGGTGAGGTGTGGGGAGAAGGCAACCTACCATGGACATACATATTGTCTTAAAAGTCAAAACTTCCAAGAAAGAAAATTAATAAAACTCCCTGATTCTATATTTTGTACTTTTGGGGGAGGTAACAAAGAAACCAAGGGATTTACCCAAGGTCACATGGCTTTTTAGTGGCAAAATTTATATCTGGAGAGATCTCAAGACAACATCAGAGTAAAAACCAAAATCTGAAGTTTTAGGTCTAGTCACACACAGGAATACCATCAAGATATACAGGCTCTGAGAAAGGCAGGCAGGCATTCCTAGCAAAAGGCACGAAGCAGCGAGAGGGTCCAGAGGCAAAAGAGAATCAGGTAAGTCCCAGTGTTCAATAACATACATAAAAATATTGGAGTTCAAGCTTAAAGGCAGATGAATTTAAACTTTACCCTAAATCCACTCTGCATGTGGAGAAGGGTTGATTGGTTGATGGATGTTTGTTTTTCTGATACCTGACACTCAGAGTCTGATGCTAGAGATCTCCTTTTCCTGGACTTTGCCATCCACTCTTTCCCATCTCACTGACTGACCTTCCTTGTTTTCAGCCCTCTATCTGCCTTTTAACTCAGTAGTTCTCCACCATACTATTAGTTGTCAAGAATATCCAAAGAAAAGGACCTTGAGTTTGTGATTCACTTTTTAAACAAACCAACAGCAGTTAAAGTATCACTCACTTGATTTGGGTCATAGAGAGAAGGACAGAATTATAGCAAAGGAACTGAAAATTTTTCATAACTCTAGGTATAAGCAAGGGAGCATGGACTATATGCCAGTGTCACCCATGTGTGTCCCAAGAAGAAAAGATCCAAATCCAGTAGAAAAGATCATCCTCTAACCCATCTCACTTTTGCTGGATCCAATGATTTCTGCCTTCACAGATTTTTTTTTTTCTTTTCACTACCAAAACCATTCTACACTTCTCTTTTGATCAACAATTAAGTCCTTCTATAATATCTTAGCAACAATTAGGTCTATAAAATATAAAAGGGTTGGGAGACTACTCAAGAGCGATGCACCTGTGCGCTTTCAGCTGTGCTAATCACTGGGGAATAATCTCTGGAGAGCAACTTCTTTTGAGCATATTGAAATATAACAGTTTACATCCTAAATCTACAGAAAGCATTAATTGCTCAAATGTCTGAAATTATGACTCCATGAGCATTCAACAGAAATGATACAAGTACAGGCTTTCCTTTCTTGACCTAAGTAAAGCAGTTAGAGAAATAACCACATTGCTATGCTTTAAACTTTCACGAAAACCATACACCTAAACCCATTCCTGATACCTACCATGATCCTGTTGGTCATGAGCCAACTGTTCACACTCATTTCATGGAAAAGAACTCTCAGAAAAATCAGGACCTGCAGCAAACAGACATTTAAAAACCTGGCTCCAACAGCTTTCCTGTTGATAAACAGTAACTACAAGGGTATCATATTTTAAATTTTAGACCAGAATACATGCTTTAAATTATGGCATTTTACATTATACACAGTATGATAATGAATTAAAGATGTAACACACATATCTTAAGAACATCAATCCTGATGAAAGGAAAAGATGTCACAAGCTAAAGGAAAAGTGAAACTTGTCATTTTAAGATAAAAATTATAGCTACTATAATGACTAATTACAATTAGAATAAAATCTAAAACGGACCAGCTACTACACTGCAATTAAGAAATGGAAAACACTTTGTATATAGACGCCAAATTCTATTGTCCTAGCATTCTATGAAAAGTAGCTGCCCTCCAGAAATAAAACAGGCTGTCCTATGAATCCAACTGAGGAAAGTTAAAATTTCAAATGAAAAAAGGCTTTAGAAATTCTCTAAGAAAAATGCCTCCACTTTATCTGCTTTACCTTCATGCAAGCTATACAATGTCAAAATCTTAAGTCAATATGTCCAAAAAATACTGATTGAACGTCTGTGGGATAAAACTCTACATATCCTCAAAAACCCATGTTCTTATCTGAACGCCTATATTATCCCCAAATGAAATTACTAAGACAAAAAGGATATATAATAGATGGGAAGTGTATGGCCCGACTATAAATGTAGAGAAATTCAGACAAGGAAATTAATGAGTGATGACCGGGAAAGGTAGACTAATGTGGAGTTTTGGAGGATGGCCACCCTTGGATGGGCAAGATCACAGGTCCTATCAGGTGAGAGGAAAAACATGAAGTCACAGCCAAAGATGTGAGAAGAGTGTAGGGAGAAGACTGTCAGACATGACTGTCATGCAGTGGGCAGTCAACAGTACTACAGTCCTGTACACTGCTCTCAACTCCAGGAAACATGATTTATATTGTGTTCTATGAGAACAGCACCTCCTGGAGGTGTGCAAAGTGGTGATCCTGGTTAAGTAATATACAAAGTAACAAGTGGATGCTTCACTAAAAGGGATTCTGTGAAATAAGGGGCCAAAATGCTAAACACATTTAGATAGATTCAGACCATGTTAGTATACCAAAGTATGGGAGAAGTCCCAAATGGGAAAACTGCATAAACCAGCATATCTTGGATTTGGGTTTTCTCCTTCTCCCCTCCATAAAACCCCTATTAATATTTCTTAGAATCAGGGTTCTACAACACACTTTAGAAAATACTGAGCTAACTTTATAAAAGGTCTTCAAAGTCAAATTGCATCTTGATAAAGAGAAAAATGAGGAACCACTGAAGCTTTTACTGAAGAAACGACAGTAGGAAAGCTATTTAAAAACAAAACAAAACAAAAATCCGGCACAAATATCAAAGGTAGATTAAAGCAGCAGATCTGAGAATTTTGAGAGTGAAACACTGCTCAACATCTTTCAGGGAGCAAACTTAGTTAATACAATGAATCATAAATTCACATTGTTAATAATCAAGTTATTTTAAAGGCACCTTTTAAACAAATTCTTTTTAAGAGCTACTTTTCAGAAAATACAACTTTCAGTCATAAATTTATCAGGTCTTTACAGTAGTCATACCAGTTTACAGTTAGAGGGTATAATCTCAGATTTCACAATGTAAGCAAGCACTGGTCCATTCAAAACCATCCTTACGCTTTCCTCCAGAGGCCCAGGTGACTTTAATATTAATACAAAACAGGTATCCTGAATTTTGAGATTCCACATTGTTGGAAGTTATTGTACTTAGAAATACCAAATAATATTCTTACCAAAGAGGTAACTAAAAACACTACATACTGTTTAGAATAATTAACAGTCCCAGTCCTGTTTTTATATATAAAATAGCTTTAAAAGAATATGGTGAAAAGTCTCTTCCACAGTTTATCTGTATCTCTCTGCCAGAAATCTTTATTAATTTAGATTTCCACAAGCATTAGTAAATTATAACTTATGATTCCTAAATATATCCTAAAGCATAACCAACAAGCCTAAGTTTTTGGAAAAAATGAACAAAAAACTTCAACACAGTCTTGAGATGGACTTGCTTAGAAATTAATTTCATCATAAAATGTACTTTAAAAACAGATGCAAGCTATTTACTACAGTGTCATAAGTAAAGCAAAAACAATTGCATTTTAAATCTGCTCTTAAATAGAAAGAAATCCATATGGGGTACACAGCACTAGATAAAATGGTTAAAAAAGTCAGATCAGTTTACGTCAAATGGACCCTACAGTCCATTTGTACTGAACTACATAAACTGTCATTTAATATTTACATACAATAGCAGTTAACTTCTGTTTTCATGCACAGGTGGTAAATTACCGATTAGTCTTATATCATTATCTTATATCTGAAAGGTCATTAAGGACAAACCTGCTGTTTTTGGAAAGACTACTTGTTAACTGAAATTAGGTACACTACTTATCCATCAATTTATGTCTTTTTAATTTGAAGGAACATCCAAAGTCTTCCCTTCTTACAAAAAATAAGCGCTAGACTAAGGTATAAATGTATAGTACTGTACTGACACAGCATGCATTATGTTTACATTAATGAGCCCCCTGTTCAAGTCATTTTGAAATGGTAGACACTGGGGCATGAAAAAGAGAAGAACATTCTGTGTCTAGGACTTCATAGCACTTAATAACTAACTTAATAAATAACTGTAGATGGATCTTTTGAAAGACTGCACACAGATAACAAAAATATTTTCAATTTACCAGTTTTACAACTGTCATAAAAATCACCAAATCCCAAATCAAACTTGGCTACAACAGTCATATACTTGAAAACACTAACTCTGCCACGTTCAAAATCAAATACATCCATGTCATCCTTCCAATTTATAAAGGCACCTTTACCATGTAACGTAATTTTAACCTAGATATAAATTCAGGGTCAGTGTTTCTCAAGATGCTGACTCCTCGGCCCCACCCCAAATCTGCTGAATCAGATTTGCAGGGGCAATGCCAGGGAACCTGCACTTTCAGCAACTCCCCAAGGTGGTCCTCATGCACACATACAGGAGAACCACCACCTTCCCTGTGAGATTTATAACAAGGTTTTGGATTTTGAAAACTAAAATCTCATTTGGGACCTTTTAAAACTAAATTTCATTACATACCAAATTAATATTTCAAAAAGACTTAGGTAATAAATATGCTGTGGAAGAAAAACAAATGCATTAAAAAAATCACAGCAGAAATTAAAAGAAGAAACTTTTAAGTATAGGCCACTTTATTTTTAACTCAAGTTAAAACATCCTCTAATCATTTCAAAGACCAACAGGTCTTTCAGAATAAAATTCTTAACTTAAAAATCATCCAATGCATCATATTAACAATATAGTATTTCAAATATGATCAAATTCATTTACTTGGCTGTTAACAAAATCAGGGTATGAACTGTTTACATTACACCAAATAGAGGCAATGATTAAATTTATAAATTTAAATCCAAACAAAACTGTTTATATTCTACTATTAAATTTACTCTGGTCAGAAACTTATTTTTCATAAACTTATATAACTTTCATATACTTACATACACATGTGTAATGGAAAGAGCAATGAAGCAAAACCTAGAAGCCACCTAGAGTTCAGTTCTGGCTAATCAGGCTGCTGGCCAGATTCTACGACCTTAGGGCCTAGACAAATTATTTCACCTACCTAAGAAAAAGGAAGGCACAGCTATCTATTTTACTCACTTCACAGAAATATTTATTGTGAAAATCAAATGAGATAGTATTTAATACATTCTAAAATACTGTAAAGCATTTTTTAAATCAAAGGCATTATCATTAAAATTTAAGAGACATTGTCTTTAGGTGCCTGCTGTAAAACAGGCTATCAAAGAAACAATGAACATAAAAATTGATCTTTCGGATGCAATTAGATACTGAACATTATTGTGTAAATCCTATAAATTACGAATATAAAACATAGGAATTCAATTCAATTATCTGCCCTATGTTCCCATTTATACAGACCTATTTCTTGTGTAAAAATAGAAATGAAATTAGATGCACCATGAAATGTTAACTGTCAAAACTGGTCGGTAAGTATATTATTCTCTCTACTTTGACATGTTGTACAATTTCCACAATAAAAAATTTTAACAAGGCAATGATATATGTGTGTGTACCTAAAACATTTATAAAAGCTAAAAAATAAATCTTTTGAAGTTTTGGGGGAAAATTTTTCCCTTAACTATTGTATCGTTTTCCTTCAACGTTACTTCAGATTCTATATATTCCAAAATAAGCTACTCTCACAGTGCCCTTCTATACATCATGATACTTACTAGAAAATAGTTATTCCCTTTCAACTAGGCAGTACTCTTACCCAAGCTGCAAAAATTTAATTCTTAAGTTTCTGCTTCCTGATCTCATTACAAAATTCCAGACTTACAAAGTGAAAATGACCAGTTTCAATTGTATGCATGTGTAAAAACGTAAGGAATAAAGGGACACTTTTCTGTTACCAACGACCACCAATGGTTTAATTAGCCATTCCTCTTAAAACTTGTTGACCTAAGCAATTCAATTCACATGGCAAGAGAATGTTTCATCCAAAACAAAGTTAACCTGTCGGAAGAAATTGGTAAAAATAACCCACAAAACAAGGATTCTATCAAAGTGTGCATAATGATATGTAATCACTCTGCATACATCAACCTAATTGCTCAAATAATGTCCTTTAACCTGGGACCATATTCTACAGATTGACGAGCATAAACCACCTTTCATCTCAAGTGGATTTTTTAGCTTAATAAAACTATCTATAGCTCAATAGCTTATGCTCACAAAAATCTATGTAAAAACTGCAAGTGCGGAATTAAAACTTAAACGCAGACAGAAACGGTACTATCTTGTGGTTTGTAATTAAAACTATATTTGGGTAATATCCACACATTAATTTATTCATTACTTGAAAAGCTAAATCTTTTTTTCTTTATGTTACACCTGCAGTCACAATCATCAAAAAGTACCCTGTGTCTAAAGAGATAGTGTACCTTAAATTTTTGATATGGGGGAGAGGGGGTTAGGAGAGAACAAGTGGGCAAGGAAAGAAATCTCACCCATTCAGCTGTCACTACAGCATTTGTTTTCTAAGCATTAAAAACTCCATTTATTTTTATATGAGATACATTTGAGAAGAGCCATACGCAGAAACCACTTTTTCCAATATGGTCTTCAACAACTTTGAGTGTAAGTACTCCAGCTGGAAGTCCTCATTTGTATTATTTAAAAACAATTGTAAAACTCGCAAACCATAAAAGGAAAGCTGTCGGAAGATGAAAAGCAAAAAAAGAACTACTATACCTTATTCAAACAAGCTTAATTTTTTGCATGTTTACTTTAGAATCTGCTAATAGCACTTGAAGCTAAAAACATTTATAAAACCACTATCATGCTGGTAGGTACCCTAACTTAGTGGCGATGGCTAGTTTTAAATAAACATCTATTTATGATGAAGCTATTACTTTCCTTATTTCTTTTCCTAAGTAGATCCACACTATCTTTGCCCCCATTATTTTATTATAAGCAGAAATCAAATCTAGTTTATTGCTTCATCTCAGAGTTCTCAATTCCAAGCTTCCATTAAAAAACCATGATTTCCCATACAAATGCAGAAATCCCACCTTCTGACTGAGGAATTACAGAATATAAGAAAATGAAGACAATTTCACCATATGCATCTAAATGGGGGTGCCAGTAAAGACAACTTGCAACAAAAATCAAGAAGGCGTACTCTGAATTTTCACCATTTTAATAAAAGAAAATGCCGAAATTTTAAAGGTGGCGCTCTGTCCTCAACTCACCCGACTGTGAGTCACTTTTGCAGACTATATAGTAGGAAACAACAGTTACTTTTCAAAGTTACACCCAAGCCAAAATCAAGAGAGATCCACCCTTAATTACAGTAATTTAACTGTCTCATGCAAAGTAAAGTAGAAACTACTAAAACATCCCCCTGAAATCACGGCCAAATCAAACCCATTTCATATACTCGTTTTTCAAATATGCCCTTTAAGGAAAATGTTTCATTTACTTCAAATTTGAACTCACCAGGACAAAAAAGAAGGGAAAAAAAAAAAAAAAGGAGAGGGAGATCCAAGTGAAACGCTGAAGTACAAAAGGCAGATTCTCCTCCAATCCCTCTAATTCCCCCAATCCGCCTCTGCCACACACAAGGACAGGGAGTCTGGGGAAGGCTGGCAGGAGGGCAAGCAGTGAAGGCCCTTCATTCACTCACGTGGGCCACTATCCAAAGGGTTACACACCCTCTCCCCGAAGAAAGCCTCATACAAAGCAGATCCTTACAAGTACTTCTTATTATAAAATACACCCACGTTGAACAAGAGCTTTATTTTAAAATAAGACTATTCTGGTGGCGGAGGTTAAACACAACAAAGGCTTCCATGTTGAAAGGCGGACGGTCCACATATATGCAGATATCCACACTCACATGAACAAAAATCCATATAACTAATTTATCATGAACAGCAGTCGATACCAACAGAAGCCATTAGATGATTAAGAAACCCAGAAAAGTAGCATGCACAGCTTATGCATAGCGAAGGGTGGCTGTCTGATGCGCTCTAACCCCAGGAAAGGCAAAAATACGCCTGCAGAGACTGGTCGACCCCTCCGCAGATTTAAAGACCCCCCTCTGCACCTCTCGCCCCTCCTTCCGCGCCAAGCACCGCTGCACCGCACTGGATGCGAGCACTCCCAGCGCTGCGAGTCCCGCAGAAAACTGGTGAATGAAATGCGCACAGAGACCAACCTGGCTAGTGACCGCGGCGCAGACCAGGGGTCGCTAACTAGCTCAGCCACCGGATTCTCCCGCAGGAAGGAATAAAGGGAGCACACCCCGCAACACCGCAAATGGAATGCGGTTCTTTCTTACTGACCCTTCCCAAAAAGAAGTGGAGAACGCAGGGGTTTTTTTCCTCCCTTTCTTTTAAACTAAGTCCAAAAAAGCGAATAGGAAGCAACCGTGAACATCCTGGGGGGCGAGACAGGAGACGCCGGGAGAAAGGCGAGGCAATTCACCAACTCCCGGGGAATCACCGTCCGGTGTGACACGCATCAATCAACCGGCCCGGGCCGGGGGCCAACGCGGGCCCCACTCTCCGCCTGCGGAGCGCCAGTGGGGCCGAAGCCGGGGATTAGAGGGGTGACCCTCCCGGGGCGCGGGGAAACAGCGCCGGGCACCGCTGCCCTCAAGGTCACCAGGCGCCGGGGCGGGGGCGACCGGCGGCAGGATGGGCTATGGCGCTGCCGAGGAGGCTGGGAGAAGCCAAAGAACTGCGGGTGCAGACGCGAAGTCCCACCACCGAGCCCCGTCCCTCGGGCCCTGTGCGGAGACTACTGGCCGGACCCAGCGCTGGGGCGCACGCCTAAGAACCCGCTCACCTTTACGGTTTCCCGGGGCAGACACGGCGGGAGACCACCTGCGAGGGGCCTCCCGAACGCCCCCGCCAACTTCTCCGGAATCCGCGCAGTCCGCGGAGCACCCAGCTGTCAGGATCCCCGCCGCGCCGCCCCGACCTCAGTGTTCCGCCCGGCCTCCCCCGCAGGTGACCTGCCCCGCCGCCCCCGCCGCGGGCGGGCGGCGGCCGCCACTCACCTCGCCCGGCAGCAGGAACCATTTTCTGAGGAGGAAAAGAAGGGGAGGCTGCAGGAGGGTCGGGAGAGGGGGCGGTGAGGACAGCGGGAAGCGCAGAGAAGGGGGGATCGGTCCTCCGCGCGTCGGAAGGAGGCTCGCAGGACTCCGGGAGCCACGCGGAGGTTCGGTTGCACCTCGAGGATGAGGCGGCCGTGGAGCCGAGAGGCTCGGCGTCCACCAGCCGGGGCTCCCTACTCACGCTGCACTGCGAGGAGGCGGCGGCGGCGGCGGCGGCGGCGGCGGAGGCGGAGGCGGAGGAGGAGGAGGAGGCGGCGCCCGGCCCGGCCCCCGCCCAGAGCCCGGCAGCTGCCGAGTAGCCGCCCGCGTCCCCGCAGGACCCGCCTCCTAGGCTCCGCAGAGCCGCACACAGGGCGCGCCGCGCTCACCACGGGCAGCTCCACCGGCCTCACGCCGCCGTCCGCAACAGCAGCAGCGGGCGGGGTGCAGCCCCTTCGTGAGCACCGCAGCCCGGTCCGCCCCAGGCGAGGCCCGCGGCCCTCGGGAAGCGGACGGTCGAGCACAAGGGGGCTTCGCGAAGCTTCGGGCAGGGGCCCCGTTTGCACCGGGTAGCCCGCAAGATTGCCGGGGGAGACAGGGGAGGAGAACTCTCACCCGTTCCGGTCTGGCGCTCCCTTTTCTCCACACCCTCACGCCTCCCGCTCCACGCTGGCGGCTCAGCAACTGCCACTGCCGCCGCCGCCGCCGAAGCTCGCGCCGCCGCCGCTGCCGCCTTGGCTAGGCGCGATCACGTGACGCGGCTCGCGGGGAGCCTGGGGGCGGGCAGGCACGCGCGCGCGGAGGAAGCGCGGCTAGGACGGAGACTAGGAGCCGAGCGGCGCGGAGAGGACGTTTAAGGGGAGGACCCGGCGAGCGCGCCGCCGGCTGTCGAGCGCGCCCCCGGCGATTAGAACTTGCCGCGGGGTGGGGAAAGGGTGGCCCGAGTGAGGGGCGGGGGACCCGCGCCTCTGCGCGCCCCTCCCTCTCTTCCTTCGCCGAACGCCTCGGCCGGCCTCTGCCCCCGCCCCCTCCCGCTCGCCCCTTTCCTCCGGCCGCTGCCAGGGATTGGCTGAGAGGCTCTGACGTCCGTGTTTCCATGACGTATCGGGGCGGGGGGGGGGCGGGGGCGGGGGAGGAGGGGGTGGCTCGGTCGCGCCGGGCGGTGACTTCGTCAGTCACAGCTGCTGTTTCGGTGCGGGTCCGGGCGGCTCCCGCGACTGTGGAGGCTGGAGAGCGATGACTGCCGCAGGCGAACTCGAGCGCCCTTCACCTGGGGCCCCGTCCGAGCCACCCCCGGGCCTGCGCCCCTCCAGAGCCCCGGAACTGGGCGGGTGGACTCGGCGAGCGAGCACTCCTGGCGAGGACAGGTTAAGCTGACGCCCGCGTCTGCGGACAGTTGAGTGGTTCCTCGCGGCATCTCTGCTCCACTCCGTACGGACTCGGTGCCTATGCTGGGCCCTGACCAGGCGCCGGACGACAGAAGTGCCTCCTTGGGGAGGACAGCCCACACCCCCAACGGGCCTCGGCTCCCCATCTCTGTTCCTGCTAGTCGGCCTGTAGACTCCGGGGATTCCCGTTGCAGCGCCTAAAGGGTTAACGCAGGCGTTGGGCCGGTGCAGGCAGGCCCCTCAGGATCCGCGCTCACAGTCCCCCGGTTTTCGTTTTGAGTTTGCTTTTTCTACCTATGCCAAGCTGTTGGCTCTTTTAGTTCACTTGTAGCATCTCGAACGAGCACCTTTCCTGGGATGAAAAGAAAATGAAAACAAAACGAAACACAGGGTAACGTGCCAAGACTGATACGCTGAAAGGTGACCGGCTTTGCCCCAACCTTCAATAGACTTTGCAGTTAATAAAAAACCGCTGGAGTGACAAAACAGTTTTTCCTTCACACGCATACATACGTGTGTAAAGATTCGTCTTACCTATGACATCGTGCTCCATCTTCGTCTTATCTCTGAACTAACCCTCGCAGCTCTTGGAGAGACCTTGTCAGTGTTTTCAGTACCACTTCATCAGAACAAAAGATAAGCTCTGCAGAGGCTCCTCCTTTCTCTTAACTCCAGGACTGGAAAAATTAATGTTAGTAACGTCTTCCTAAAAGCAAACAGGCGATGCGAAGGACTTTATTATGTAGGTTCACTCTGGTAGTGTTTATATTAAAATATTTTGGAATGATTAGAAGCAAAATATGTAAAAAGTTTAAAAAGAAAAAAATTTAAAGTTAACCCTGTTGAAAAAAACATATATTTATCAACTTATGTGTCTTACCAGGTCAAGCACTACCAACCTTTTGAGCTGCAAAATTAGCACCGGGCAAGATAGCACCATTTTTCCTCTTTAATCACTGTTAAGAAATTGGTTGGTGGGTACAATAGCCCTTCCTGACACTATTTCAAAACTTCTTAATAGAGGAACAGATTAACTTTTCGAAACGGCTTAGAGACATTTAAGAATCACTGGCTCTCGTCCAACTTTTCCTCCAAGGAAGTCGCAGTAGAAAATTGAATTATGTATTCTACTTTAATCAAGAATTTGACATTAAAGTAATATATGACTCATTGCTATAGTGCACTAGCAAAATGGATAATAGATTAAACTAGAATCTGTTCACTTTGTGGGTTTATTGAAGTTCCAAATAATAAAGTATACTCTCTTAAAGTGTTGTGGTCATGAAAAATTACTCAGCATCTTCATTTCAGAACATGATTTCAATAGAGTTTTTATTTATGTAGATTATATACACATATATCCCAGAACATATTTATATGCATTATAATGAAATGTGAGTCACATACTAGTAAGATATTTTTGCTCATAGTCAAGATGATTGTACTGTGTAGTTTGATTTTTATATTTTCATTCTTCAAATAGAAAGCAATATATAAATAACTGTACACATTACATTAGGAAACTCATTTTTTTCTCCCAGAAGTTTAGCACTGAAATCTTAATGGCATATTTTTAATTGTAAAAATCAAGAAAATATTTGATTGCTTAATTAGCATTTCCTAAAAAAATGAAACTACTTAAATTTTAAGATGCCACTGTATATGATAAAACCAAATCCTTTTAATCTTAGAACTTACTTATTCCATGGATTTAATTGATCCAGTGATATATCACTGCATAATAATAATAATTCAATTTATTTTTAAATATTTAATCTTATAAATGTATTTTAATAAGTTTTGAACATCTTTTTTAGTTCCAATGCAAATTTATAAACGTATTTAAATACTATGGCAAGTTACTCTTTGGGATGTTAACATTGTTTGAAGATAGGCCATGTATTCAGAGTAATGTATTTTGCAAACTATTAAAGTATATTCCTTTTAGGGGCATAAATCTAAACTACTGACATCTTTTCTGATAAGCTGATAAATTCAATATGAACTAGTCCTGTATAACTCATGGAGATAGCTTTCTAAAATTCTCAGTGTAATTAAGTGTAAAGGGAAACACTGGGATCTTTATTTCCTCAAGAATTCTGTCACATTCCTCTAGCAATAGTACAAAATAGAGACATACCAACAGCAAAATATTTTTAAAACCGTATTTTCCAAAATATGCATTTATACATATGTGAATGTGTCAGTTCTAATCACTGCAGGAAGCTAAAGAGAACTGACTTGTGTAGGGAGGCAAAAGAAGAAAAATATTTAATGCTTCATAAAGAGCAGTTACGTATATTCTCAAATTTCCATTAACCTGGATCACCAGAGAAAGATGTGAAGAGAAACATAACTTAGCTGAAAACCACGAGAACTGTTATCTATTAGTAACCAATTAACTACATTTGCTGACTTAAATTAAGATGATTACAGGTAAACCTAAAATAAGAATTTTCAAGTCACATAATGGAAAATTTTTATAAGGTGAAAAATGTAAAACGGTTAAATGTCATCATTTGACAGGAATTATTTAACATCCTGTACTCTTCTAGGTCTAAGGCATTTTTTTCTACCACCAAATGTTGTATAATCTAGGTCATAGGGTCATGGCTCTAAATCTAAATTCCAGAGAATCAAAAAAAGGGAAAGATGTTATTTAAATGTTGTTAAGGAAGATTTCCTAAAGGAGGATGTGGGTTTGACTAGTGCCACAAAACAGATATAAGATTTAAATTAATGCAAAAGATGGGCAGGAGAAATGCCAGATGTACCTGAGAATTAGCAAGTTTCCCACATCTATTTTCCTATCCTTTCATGATCTATGAAACATATATTTACTACCTTTGTTATCCTTCACCTCCATGAGTAACTCATGTATTTTCCCACTAATAGGAGGTTGTTGTGAGGTTTTGGTGAGTTGTTTATACAAAACTCTGAACAGAACACTTGGTGTGTAGTAAATGCTCAATAACTGTTATTATTCTTAAGCATTCATTCTTTACCCCTTATTACAAAGTAAATGCACTGTAAACAATAATGTACATTTTTACCCTACTTACTTTATTTTAATGAATAGGGAGTTATTCTCATAACAGAAGTTCAGAAGTAGGTGATGGTATGATTGATTTAGCTGCTGAACATAGCCATCAAGAATCCAGGCTTATGGCTTTCTGTTCCACCATCCCTGGTGTATGCTTATGTCAGTATCTTTTTATGCTAAAAATAGGAAAATCAGAAGGATTTTCTCACATTTGTGGTACACTTTCATGTTTTTCAGATTTTTTAGTGCTTATATTTTTATATAATTTTTCCACCTTTCCTTTGAAACTTCTCTGTTTTTCAAGATATTAGGAATGTGCAGAATTACTAGTGTGAGCTTAGCAACACACACTCCTGGGGCCACAGCAGCAGAGCTTCTGATTTGGACCATTTAGAGTGGAGCTAGAAGAGCTCCATTTTTTATGGTGCCTTTAGGTAACTGACGCACTTCATGGTCTCTTTCCCTCCTTTGTCCTGATATTCTCTTGTGTTCTTCACTGGTTCTTCTTTCTCTTTCCTTGGCTATTTCCAATAAAGCTCTTACACTTGAGCATTTCTTTCTATCTTAACTTTCATAAAGTTCACCCATTTTCATGACTTTGGCCCCTTGAGAATAAGGATAGTGTTACTCATTAATTTATTCATTAATCATTTGTTGATCTTGACAAATATCCTCTCATCTTACTAAGGAAAGAAAACATGAAATATATCTATTTAGGAGGCATTATCATCAAGGTAAGTAATTCATCTATTCTTTTACACAAAGAAACATTTATTAACACTTATTACATGCCACCTCTATTAAGATCTGGCACATAATGGGTGCATAAAATTAAATTAGTTTGATATGAATAAATAAATGTCACCTCTTCAATGATGACTTCTAAATTTATATCCACTGCCTTGTTCTTTTATTCTTGTGACCTGAGGGAACTTGTTTCAGGGTCATTTTTTTTCTTCCAGATAGAAATACAATTGACCCTTGAACAACACAGGGTTTAGGGGTGGCCACCCGCCTGGCAGCTGAAAATCTGCCTATAACTTTACAGTCAGCCCTCCCTCTGCACAAGAGGTTCTGAATCCTTGGATTCAACCAACTGAGAATGGTACAGAAAAAATGGTACTGAAAAAAATCCACATACAAGTGGACCCAGACTTGGGTTGTTCAAGGATCAGTTGTATTGGAAAAAAGCCAATTTACCAGACATCAAAAACCAGGTCACTGAAAGTCAATTTTTTGATTTATGCGTTTTTGATGGCAGAGAGGAAGGGGTCAAAGGAGGGAAGCTGAAAATGCTGGGCAGCATGTGCAGAGGTCAGGAGAAGGGAGGATCTAAAACAGAGGGGATTCACCTTGAAAAGAAAGAGAAACACCTCTTTTCTGATGTAGAAGAAAAAGGAAAAAAAAAGTTTAAGTTTAGAGGAAGGATGACATAGGCTCAAAAATGCCATCTCAATATTCCTGATATAACAGCGGTTCCTATAGTCATCAGCCAAAACGGAGTGAGGCTAAGTAAGGAATGGAATGGGTTGATTAAAGAAACTGAAGGATGAGCAAGAACAAAGAAAACGTTATCCAAGGCCCAGGCAAATTTAGAGTACAATTTTATAGCAATATAGGTCCACACAATGTTCTCTGGTGACTCAGAGTTGGGGTTTCCCACTGTAGTTACAGTTGTTAAGAGTTCAAGGGGGTCTGGTGCAGAGCTCCTCAGTAGGCATGGGCATGGGCACTGATAATCAGACTGTATTAGTCTGCTGTAATAAAATGCCACAGGCTGGATGGCTTAAGGAACAGAAGTTTATATTCATCCAGTTCACAGGTTAGAAGTCCAAGGTCAAGGTGCCGTAAAGGTTGGTTTCTGGCAAGTCCTTTCTTCCTGGCTTGCAGGCAGCTACCTTCTTGCTCTGTCCTCGCATGACCTTTCCTCTGTGTGCGTGCATGGAGGAAAAGGATCTCTGGTGTCTCTTCCTCTTCTTATAATGACCCCAGTCCTGTGGGATGAGGGCCCCACCCTTATGATCTTATTTAACCCTTAATTACCTCCACAAATGCCCTATGTCTATATTGGGGGTTAGAGCTTCAACATATGAATTTGGGGTGGGGAGGATACAATTCCATCCATATCACAGACTCATTCGGTGAGCATTTCTCAGAATTCACATATTAGAACCCTTCTTCAGATCTACTGCATTACGCAACCCCATTCCCCAAATGCAGGTGTATGTGTGGTGTGTAAACACTGGGAAAAACATAGCAAACAGTATTAATATACAGCTAAGTGCAAACAAAGAAAAAATCTGCAGTAGTGGAAATAGAGAACTCAAAAGTAGAACAGCCAGGGTGCAGTAAGCAGATATCAGCTCAGGGGATTAGTGAACCAGGAAATAAGTTATAAATCTACAAACTTGGAGTTTTAATGATAGAAGATGTGGCTAGACCTCAGGGAGGCAGGAAGCCAGAACTGAACCCCGTGTCAAGCCAGAAATCCTGCCTTCTAGCTAGTGGTGTATCGGTACCAGTTCCTACCAATGGCCCCGCCGGGCTCTTCAAACGTTCCCACATATACCTACAAGAGATTCATTATTTGGATGTCTGCCATGCTGAAGGCATCAACTTTCAAAGGGGCTTGAAGTAGAATCTAGCCAAGAAAAGAGATTTTGCCCTTTTCCCCTCCTCCATCCTCTCTGTCCTTAATACTGGAAGAGTCATAACTCTGAGAGGGGAGGGAGGGAGGGAGAAAAAGTACACAGAGACAGTGAGGGGGAGGGTAAATCTTTTTACAAAGTTTTCATAGTCGAAAGTTCCCAGAAAGTTACAGAATCTGCTTCAGATGTTATTCAGGAATAGGTATTGGGGATTCACTGGCTCATAGTTGAAACTAGTCGTTCAAGTAAAATACCTCATTTAGTTAAGTTGAGGGCATAACCTAACAGGTGGGAAAATGTCATCAGAATACGAATAATCAAGTGACTGAATTGAAAGGGAAAACACAATCGTAAATCATAGTTACATGAGAAATAGTTTAGATGATTTTCTAGTGATAGGGCTGAGATGACAGACAAGGAGTCACTTTGTAGCAGAGACAGGGAGGGTACACCAACTTTGAAATGTTGTAGATAACATTATTGAATGATTATCACCATGAAAACCTGACAGGAAGCTGTGTCTGCTCAGGTGCATCTTCCTATTTCTACACTTTGAGACCTAGAAATACTGATTTCTTTAAGAAATGTCTTTATGGTAATGATGGAGAAACTTCTGGAGACAGCTTTTCACATAATCAAAGTGTTATGTTTACTCTACTCACCCAGTTGTTAGGAATTTTCTGGTTCCAGACCACCAGGCAAGTTCTGGCTATCTGCTTTACCTTTCTCTTCTGAAATCTATGGCCCCCAGGTTCTCCCTCTTTGCCAGTAACCATACTAGTAACCACTCTTTGTCCCTAGCTCTCTGAACTCCAGTAACTGTGTCCTCTACATCTTCTGCTCGCCTCCTCAGTTTCTGACCCAATGATTAGACTTAATTCTCACATCTATTTATACTCACTTCTGCTTGCTTGTTGCTTAGTTTCTGACCTCATGGGTTCATCTTGAACTTTAAGGATGCCTATTTCTTAAAAAAAAAAAAAAAATGTCCTGATGGCTAAGTCCCTTGCCTTGTCAAGACTCCCCTCCCCTGCACTCTGGCTTTCTCGGTTCCAAATTCTAGCCTCTTTCTAATGCTCTGCTACCATCACACAATCCCTGCATTGAGTAAAGTGTGTTTGGCCATTTTCAAGTCAGTTCTTATTTTATTCATCTACTTTTTTAATTTAATTTTTCATACTTGGCAAATTCATTATTTCAGCACAAATTGTATGAAGCCACTCCACCATCAAAGAATTTATCACAGCAAAAATTAATTTTCCCAAGTAGTAGTGCCTTGTTTACAGGACAACAAGAACACTTCCACACTAAATATCTACCAAAAAGGATGAAAATGTCATCATTTTGGTTTGGTCATGTTAAATTCTCTTTGAGCTACCAGGATTCTGCTGATATTATAGCATGCATTTATGGCCTTCCATATTCCTTTTACTGTTTTTTGAGGTAGTCCTATTCTAACTAAAGATTGTAATGTTTTTACTTCTCTCATTTTCTTAAGTAGAAAGTGTGTTTCTTTCCTCCCATCATGTTGATGCTTCTCTTGTATATGTTTTGCCACCTCTTTCTGTTATATACATTCTCACTATCCTTTATAATTCCTCTCCATGTCTTTAAGAATGAAATGCTCAGTACTTAATAGCCTCACATTCTTATTTCTGTGTCTAAGTCATCTTTTCCCACATTCTTAAAACCTTATCCATGACTATTATAGACAGAAAAATAATTAAGCTGCCTCCTCTGTTTAACTCCTTTTTTTTTTAATATGCAAGAAGTCAAATAGTAACACCAGATATACTATCATTTTTAGTACTAGGGATAGATAATTATCTACAAGTATGTATGTGTATTTTTTCTAATTCAAACAATACAGATATGTATAGTGTGGAAAGTGAAAGCTCTCTGCAATCACATTCTGGCATAACCAGTGTAAATGACTGTATACTTTGTCCAGAGCACTTCTTACTGTGGGGCATAAAAGGAAGCAGTGTCTGGACCGAGGGAATATACACATCTACTAGCCTTGACAAGTCATGGACTAGTAAGAAAACCAATTCTAAGAACTACATAAATCTGATGGTATAGTACATAAATTAGTGCCGATAAAATTAAAGTTTGTTGGAAAGATTATTATGGGAAAGATGAATCTTAAACTTGGCTTTGAGGAAGAGGCAATGTGACATTTAGAAAAAGCCTGAGCTTTAGTGAAAGGCATGCCTGGATTTGAATTCTAGTTCCAAAATTTACCAGCTGTGTGGCCATGAGCAAATGCCTTAACTGCTCTGATTCTTTAGCTCTCCCCTATGCAAAATGGGGACGACATTCTATTGTGGCTGTGAGGATAAAATTAGATCATGAGTTTTCTTCTAGTGGACACTAAATGAAAGGTGTTTATATTCTTCATTTTACCACATAACCTGCCACATTTTATATTAAGCCTTCATATTCTCTAGTATATGTAAAAATAATACAATTTACTGGACAATGTTGAAAATACAGTTAAACTGTATACAGCTTCAAAAGGATTTTTAAAATTTTATAAACCATATTCATCATTAAAAAGGAGATTTTAAAAGTTTAAAGAGCTTTGAAATAATAAAGTATTTGAGACTTAGGTTCTATCTGTGTGACTTATATACTAGCTAAACTAATAACTCAGATAATTTTTTGATCATACAGGATCCCTCTATGTCTAGAAGATTGCCAACATTTGTTTTGTTAAGGCCAAATCAATGGCTGTACTGTCATGGCAAGAACACCAGTAAATGTTTCTGAGTAATGGTTAAGCAACAGAGCATATGGTCTTCTCTGAAAGCAAAGACAAGCAATTCTTTAAGAAAACTTGAAATGACCACTGAACTATGAACCAGAGCCCAAATAATGAAAACCAACGCTACTTCCTCAACCAGAAATGTTATCCCAGCAGTGCAGCTGTGAGCTAATTAAACAGCCCAGATTGCTACACTGAACTTTAGTACTGTATTTACAGAATTAATTCAGAGGACATGTTATTAAAGTCTGGGGTTTATCAGAAGAAGGCAGCCTCTTTTTTTGAGCAGCATTTAAAAAATTAACTTACTGGATAAGCTGCTTATTATAGATGGAGCCTATGAGATCCTCCATATAGATGCAAAGACTAAGCAATGAATTTCTAGCCAAAATAATGAGACTATTGCACTCTGACACTAAAATCCAAAAACAGTGCTTTAGATACTTTGAAAGCATGCTCAAAAATAAATTTATGTTCTATATAATTATTTCTAAGATTCTAAAAGACATATTGATGACTGCTAACACACTAGAATCTAACAACTAGATATATATCTGAAATAGCAATTCTGTACTTCACTTAGCAATGAATCAGTAATTGGAAAGTGTAAGGCAAGAATAATTTAAATTACCATGAAGTACAATACTTTCTCTCTTAATTAATCTTAATAACTGGGCTTTAAAATTTATATCTAGAAATCTAAATAGTAAACAAAAATTCTACTGTATCAGTAAATTCAGAAAGTTGTCATTATTTAAGTTGTTATACATGGGCAGTAATGGTAGAGGTAATTAAGGTATGAAGACATTTAATGACTAGAAACTTTCTGGAGGCTATAAAATATGTTATCATTTCAGGAAACTTGATGTAGTGATTCAAGAAAACACAGAGCAAGTCAGTGAATC
This sequence comes from Camelus ferus, assembly GCF_009834535.1. Classification (NCBI taxonomy): domain Eukaryota; kingdom Metazoa; phylum Chordata; class Mammalia; order Artiodactyla; family Camelidae; genus Camelus; species Camelus ferus. The sequence goes on along the minus strand of NC_045707.1, from coordinate 49,842,136 downwards.
CTTTACAACCCTATTCACTCTTCTAAAATGGAGAGAGAAGTACTTATCCTATGTTTATTCCAGTGCCATTTGAAAAAAAAAAAAAAAGACAACAGCTTTTGAAGAGCTGACTAGTTTTGGTACTTATGACATAATATGTAAATATTCTGAAAAAAACCACCAGAGCCTAGGTAAATACTTCATATTGACAATAAATTTCACGTATAGTATATACTCTTGTTTATAACTTTATTTTTTGTTGTTGTTGTTGTTTGTAACTTTAATAGATGCATAAGGAATTAAATAAAGCAGTGGGGCAATGCAAGGGAAATGTTCTACATAGCTTTTAAAAGTTATTTTTAGTTTTATTTTGAATTATGGAAAATTTAAACATATGGTTAAGTACAGGAAGTAATATCACAGATACCTATGTACCATACCTATTCTCAAACTGGGGAGGTACTGAAAATCTGATGGTAATTTTGTTACCAGGGCTAACTTTTTTTAAAAGCAGGTATGCTTATCTACTTGTATTGTTCTATACAGACTGATTCTTCCACCTAGAAAGTCCTAGGAGTACCATATATTGGTCAGGTAATTAGTTGATTTTCTCTCTAGATCCTTCAAACACCTTCCTAAATAATTCTAAGGAGGAATGAAAGACTTTCCCAAGGACTGATCTTTCAAAGCTAATTACATGAAAACAAAGAAAACGCTTATTAGCTTTATAGGTTTTCCAGCAGTGTTAACTTTTTGAGTTAAGACACAGAATTTGACAAACATCCTCTCTTGCTCATCAAAGCTAGGCACTCTCTTGATAAGATGCCATTTAAGCTCTTGCCCTTGTCCCTCAACCATTACTGGAGCTGTTTAACCTAAATGTATTACCACACTTAGGAGGTAGCTTAAAAAAAGCTTGGAGGCAAAGATTAGATGACTTAATAAAATGAGATTTTAATGATTTTTCTCTTGGAGGGGATACCTTTAGGAATAAGTGATGACAGAGGAAGTGAGTTATTCAGAACATAGCTAGTTTTACTCTTAGGAAATAAATTGGAAAAATTTTAGATGGTGTGTTAAGAAATTTTGGAAACAGATGGTCAGAAAGCAAGATGGGGTTGTAAGTACTGATCTAACAGTATTCTGAACAGGAAATCTGTTCAAAAAGAATTTGCGGTCACCAAGGCAAATATGGCCAGGCTGTGGATTAAAGGAGATGTTAAGAATAAGAAGATATATTTAGACATAATAGCTGTCTTCAAATATTAGGGCTATTATCTGGAAAATAGATCCATGCATAGATAATAGACCCATGCATAGGTAATATTTTGTTTAACATAAATCTCTCACGTTCATTCAAAATTGAGTACCTGGCTATATTTCAGGTACCGTAATAGTACTGTAGATATTGGGTATACAAAGTTTACAGTCTTTGAAAAATAAAGAAGAAAACAATTCTAATTTAGTGTGATGAGTCCAGGTATGCGTGTGTGCTGTGGGAGCTTCACAGAGGGAACAATGCCCCAGTTGAATTTTGAAACATTAGCTTGGCCATAGGAAGGCAGAGGAGGAAACTTCAGGTAGAAGGAATAACACATACAAAGATAGAGAGGTGTGAGGAAATGCTAGCTCTCTGCAAATTACAGGTTATTCACAATGGCTGAAGTATAGGATGTAACTGAAAGCTGGATATAGGAATGAGGTTGGAGAGAAAGAATGAGGTTGGCTGGGACCAGAGTCTTTAATATGATGTCAAGAAGTCTGGTTTAAAGCAGCAGGTGACAGAAGCAGATGTCCAGTTTTAAAAACTACTCTGATAGCATTATAAATTAATGGTTGCCAGAAGACCTAAATAGACAGTTCTCCAAAGAAGACATACACGTGGCCAACAGGCACATGAAAAGATGCTCAACATTGCTAATTATTAGAGAAATGTAAAGCAAACCAACACTACAATGAGGTATCATCACACACCATCTTTAAAATGTCCACAAACAATTAATGCTGGAGACGGTGTGGAGAAAAGGGAGAGCTCCTGTATTGTTGGTAGGAATGTAATTTGGTGCAGCCACTATGGAAAACAGTATAGAGATCTCTTAAAAAACTAAAAATAGGCTTACCATATGATCCAGCAATACTGCTCCTAGGCACATATACAGAGAAAACTCTAATTCAAAAAGATACATGCATCCCAATGTTCATAGCAGCACTACTTACAATAGCCCAGACATGGAAGGAACCTAAATGTCCATTGACAGATGATTGGATAAAGAAGTTGTGGTATATATATATATATATATATATATATATATATATATTATTCAGCCATAAAAAAGAATGAAATAATGCCATTTGCAGTAACCTGGATGGACCTATAGATCATCATACTAAGTGAAGAATGTCAGACAGAGAAGGACAAATATCATATATCACTTATATGGGGAATTAAAAAAATGGTACAAATAAACTTATTTACAAAACAGAGACTCTTAGACATAAAAAACAAGCGTATGGTTACCAAAGGGGAAAGGTTGGGAAGGAAAAAATTAGGAGTTTGGGATTAGCAGATACAAACTACTATATACAAAATAGATAAACAACAAGAACCTACTGTATAGCACAAGGAACTATATTCAACATCTTATAATAAACTATCATGGGAAAGAATCTGAAAAAGAATATATATATATATATATATATATAACACTGAATCACTATGCTGTACACCAGAAACAAGCACAATATTGCAAACCAATTATGCTTCAATAAAAAGTCATTAAAGGTAATAAGATCAGAAAAAAAGTGAATTAATGAATTAATGGTTGCAAGGGGTGGGGAGAACTCTCTGGGAAGACTGGGCTATTTCAGTAATGCAGTCGGAAGTGATGAGGACATAAAAAGGGGAGTAATGAAGGGGATGGAGATGAGAGAAAATATTGAGGACTTACTCTATAGGACTCTGAGATAAACTGAACTGGAGGAGTAGAAGGATAACGGAAAGGAAGGATTCAAACTCATCCTCAATTAGGCATGGAATGTTATGCTTACAAAGTAGTGAGTTCCTCATCTCTGGAAATGACATGCAAAATCTGCATTATTAACTGTCAGAGACTTTTGCATTGAATAGATGCTTAGAATTCCATGACCTCTAACCCTTATAACTCTAAGAAAAGTTCTATTCACTGAAAAGTTAAACTATCTGAGAATTATGAGACTGAGGTGCTACCTACTGCACAACGAGACCCCTGAGAATTATGATAAATGAACAGATTCTCTAGATGTGAAATCTATAGGCTTTCCTAAATTTCTTCAGTAACTTATACAAGCCCATAGTAATTTTCCAATAATCATATAGATAATTCCTCATCTAGATAAGGGTAACTGTCTAGACAGAGCAAGTGTCTTAAGATATATACAAACGTTTCTATAGTGTATGCGTATAGTTCCTATAAACGCTCTATCTGAAACATATTCAAGAGATTTAGGTAAAAATATATCTGGATTGGAGATAAAAAATCTCTCTATATTAAGGCAGTTACTCCATCTGAAGCTGAAAGTTGTCACAATCAATAGTCATTAACGGTGACTGGAAAGGAATCGATCAGGAAAGGCGACAAATGGCAAAATTACTTTTCAAAAAGAAACAAAGACTTCATAATAAATACACAAAACACAACTTAGTAAGCAGCAAGAATAATTGAGGCCAAAATGGCCAATTCAGTGAGTAAGGTAAAAGGATAGAAAGTATCACTCATTCCATTTGGACCAAATTCTTGGACAGTATTAGGAAGAACTATCAACGAGGCCCTTCCATTTCCTCTCTGCTGCCCTTTCTGTGTCTTCTTTTGAATACAAAGCACCTTCATGCTGTTCAGGGTTCTTTATCTCATTCCTCAATAGAGCTAGGGTCTTCCTTTCCATCTATAAATCCAAACTGATGAAGGATGGTGTTAATTTTAGACACCTCAATAAATGAGAGACGTATTTTTGGTTAGAGAGCAGGCATCCTTTTGAGTGGGCCTCAAATCATCGGACACCCAAGGAGCTGACCAAATTTATATGTATAACACTTTCTTTCCAAAACTGCCCAGTATAACACCTGAGTTGCCATTCATTATTTTCCATTGTGCATACAGGATCTCTCTTCTTGCCCCTTAAAAAACAAAAACAAAAACAAAAAACAAAAACGACACAGGATGTGTATGTACCAATCAGCTTGGTCATTTTCTTGCCACAATGATGACTCAGGGCATTGATAATCATGTGCCGTTCATACTTTCCCCGCTGTCACTTTTCCACTGTATCTCATTTAAAAGTGTGTGCTAATCATGAAAATCCTAAGTGCAATAATATGTAAAATTTTCCATGACGCTAAAGAGGCATAGAGTCTTATAGAGTTTGAAAGCCATCCATGATTAAAAAGTCCACTTTCTTTTGATCTTTATTTTCATGTTTGGCTGCCAAACTTGGTGATAGTCACTTGACAGGTAAAGAGTAAGCCACTACCTCTTTAACTGATCTCCCCTGCTTAATTCATAGGAGGCTTTTAGCAATGCACTTATTATACAATTAACAGAGATTTGTGCCTCCTGTGTAAGTCATTGGCCATAAAAAAACTTTAACAATTTTCAGTCACTTGTGTGATTGCTGTGCCAACAGCACAACCTCATGCTCGGAGACTGCTTTCTCAAAATCTAGGCAGCCTCCTTTATGTTCCCTCTGAAGTCTGTTCTCTTCAGCATCCCTGTGCTTCCTCAGCTTTTTACAAGTTGTACACATAGCTTCACAACTTTTAAGATTGGAACAATCAGACTTTCCCCACCTATTTTTCTTCTGTAATTATCATATCCTATTGCTTTAGAGTGGTCCTCCTGCTCTAAGATCCGCACTCTGATTTTGTAAATGGCATGAATAACATATATGCTGGGGAACAATTCTGGTCTTCAAATGAGGTGCTTGTAAACACAGCAGTAGTAGAATTCAAGAATGTTTCCATCTGGTCATGGATTTGTCTAGGCCTTATGTACCTGACTTGTAACTACTTTTTCCTCCTTCCTCTTCGAAGAGTTACAAGCTTTTCCCTAAGCTCCCTGAAAGCTGTCCTACATCTTCCTTGGTCTAATGGTGCGCTTAATGTTCCATTCACTTGGGCTGCGTGTCTGCTCTCAAGTTTATTTCTCATCCTTTTTCAGAGAGTACAGAATTGAGTATGGTAAATGCAATCAATATTCTTTGTTATCTGTCAGGCAAGTAGCTAATTTAAGACTTAAAATAGTAGTGTATATTATTATACATAACAATTATAAGTGGCCAAGTACCAATCTTGTGCTTTTAGCTGTAGAAAAGAAAATGTTCTTATAAAACCATGACTATATACTACTGGTAATAAAATATTCATGCTAATCATAGGGATAAGATTGTGAAAGTTAGAAATGCTGATATTCTAATATTGCCATTTCTCCCCCTATGATACTTAGTAGAACATGGAATTAGATACTAAATCTAGAGCATTTTTCTTCAAAGTATTATTTTATAGGTCATTCTGATTCTAACTAAAAAGTAAGCCTTTTCTAAAACTATTTCTATTACCAATGAAAAATTATGTTGACAACCCCCCCACTATTGTCAATTAAAATGGATTAATTTAAACTAAGAATGACAGGTGAAGGAATTTTTGTTGGACCATAGAGTAAGGCAACAAAAATGTTTGAGTTATTATATACAGGATGGAAAAGTGAAAAAAAGTAAATAGCTTCCTGAATGGAGGAAGATATAATTCAGAAATACCAAATGGGGAAAATAATGCGTGAGTTCAACATTAAAGGCATGACCTGCTAGTTGCAGTAGCAATTATATGGTAAAACTAGAAAGCACTGATTTTCTTCTCTAAATATCAGAAACACACAGAAGGCCAGCACCTATTTTTTATATGAGAACTCCACATTATGCATGGAATTAAAGTACACATATTTGAGCAATAACCCAGGCCAAAAAATGGATCATCACCCCCCAAAAAGGGCCCATATTCAACAGACTATGAGTTTCAAGAGACATAGGTCTGTTTCATCCATCATGGTACTTATCTGTATGACATGTGTGTAATGACTTATTAACAGATACCAGTTTAATTATTAAATATATTTCACATGAAAGAACCCCTAGAAATGAATGACTCAGAAATGCTGTTACCCACGGGAAACATATTTTCACTAATGATGTGTATTACTTCCTGATCCCAACCTATTTTATTAGGCTATTATGGGGTTTAAAGTTCCCCTTAACCACTGCAACTCTGAGAAAAATTAATTCCTCTGCCTGTATGGACCTAGAACCTAAATATGTCAATTATCTGGTACTATCAGTTTTCAAATGCCTGTTTTGTTGATGACAATAAATAGTCAACTTATTGTTAAATATTACAGATATGGCATTTTACATACATTAACTAATATAATACTCATTATAATAACTATAGAGTACTAAGGATTCCCCTATTATATAGGGGAGAAAACTGAGATCTGAAACAATAAATATCTCCATAAAGGTTCTATGTCTTCTCAGTGGCAAAGATGTAAAGCAAACCAAAATGTTTATGAGTTCAGAATCCACCCTTTTCAGAGTTTTTTGCTCTCTTGTTTTAAAGAAAATATTTCAGAGCTATAGGCACATGTTTAACTGTCAATAGATATTTTAAAATATTCTAAACACATATATAACACAAGTGATATATTTTACTTTTATATTATTTTTAAATTACTTTTTCATGTATTTGGGGACAATTTGCAACTTCTGAATACTTTCTATGTGTGAGGCATTAAATATTTTTTAAATATTATCTCATTTATTCCAGTCTCTCTAACATTCACAATCTCCTGAGATAGATAAAAAAAAAAAATTCAATTTCTGACATAAGAAACAACACATTCAAGTAATACATGGTGGGAAGGCCAATCATCTCACAGATCTTAAACCCTTACAGACAAACTGTGCATCCTTTGGTCCATCATGCTGGACATTACTAAACCAATTTAATCAGGATGTTTTCATTTTCTTTTATCACACAAAGAGACTTTTCAGAACAAGGTTAGGGTACATGAGAAGGTGACTGAGTGTTGGCCTGACTGTTGATGGAACAGCCTGGAAGAGATGAAGAAACAGCAAGTCACCTGAGACACTTAGAAATTTTTCCTTGTGGCCTGGTATCACTAGGATTTTTCTGCCAGTCTTTGAGGTGTTAAAATAAACCTATTATCAAATGACTTATGCTTATCTTGCTTGTTTATTAAAAGGCAATCAGAAAATCTTTTCCTTATTATGATCAAGTGTAGCAGTTCACATAAAGAGACCAAATTCCTTTATGTGAAATGATAGGACTAATGAAAGATTTTAGCCCGAATAATGTTGCCCAGATAGTAATGGTAAGTGTAGTAGAAAAACTCAAAGTCTGTGGTAAAAGATTTCCTAAGATAATATTTAAAATAACATCTTTGGAAATCAACTAAATCAAACTATAAAAGCCCCAATTCTCAAAAAGTTTTTTTTTTCCCCCACATATTTCTGGTGTCTGTCCCCTGGTGGATGAGGCTGCACTATAGGCTTATGCAGGTTTCCTGGCAGAAGGAGTCGGTGCCTGCCCACTGCTGGGTGAAGCTTGATCCTGGACCTCTGGTGGATAGGGCCATGTCTAGAGGCATTTGTAGCTCAGGAAGTCTGCTGATGGGCAGGGCTGTATTCTCACCCAATATGTTGTTTGGCCTGAGGCTTCCTAGCTCTTCAGTCTACAGGCTGCTGGGTGGGGCTAGGTCTTGGTGCTAATGATACAGTCAGGATGTCAGCCTCCAGGAAAGCTCATGTAGATGAACACTCCAGGAGTGCCCTACGTCCCCAGGAGACCCTCCAAAACCAGCAGGCAGATCTGGCCAAGGTTCCTATGAAATCACTGCCTCTGCCCTTGGACCTGGTGCACGCAAGACTCTGTGTACATTCCCAAGAGAGTGAAGTTTCTGTTTCCCTCAGTCCTATGGGGCTCCTGGAGGTAAGCCCCACTGGCTTTCAACCCTAGATGTCCTAGGGTTTCCTCCTCCACCTAATGTCAGAACCCTGGGCTGGGGAGCCTGACGTGGGGCTTAAAACTCTCACTCCTCTGGTAGGGCCTCTATGACTTAATTATTCTTCAGCTTATGGGTTGTCTACCCTGGGGGGGGATGGGGTCCGGTTATATAGAGAGTACGCCCCTTCTACAGTCCCACTGTGGTTCCTTCTTTATGTTTTCAGTTGAAGATGATGTTTTTTGCTAGGTTCCAGTCTTTTGTTTTTCAATAGTTGTTTAGCAGTCAGTTGTGATTTTGTTGTAGTCACGGGGAAAGGTGAGCTCGTGGTCCTACTACTCTGCCATCTTGACTGGAAAAATCTCAGAAAGATTTCTTAATGCAAGGCCTGACATGACATTTTGATACTGAACTGTGCATTTGAGAATTTTTTTTCATTTGGCATAGAACAGTTTATTACTAATACTAATCTTTCTATGATTCAGTGAGTTACATTAAAACAGTCTCTTCTTTGGGAGTGGATTTAAGGAAAAACAGATGGCAATTTATTAGGTTTTATCAAGCATTTTTTTAAAAAGGAACCACAGATTAAGCTTCAAAAGAAAAATATTTAAAAAGTAATGTTACAACAAACAGAAAAACAACTTTGTTAAGAAAGTACAGGAAATTTTACAAAAACAAATAGTTTCATTTTTCAATTCTCAGATTATTACGTTTAAGCACTACATGGGAATGAACAGAAGCATAACACTGAGTTACTTATGTGTTTTGGGTTTTAATTCAATAAAATATTTTCCAGTTTTCTTCCTTTTTAATTACTTTTTACTTGGGTTTTATCAATAACCAGATGCATTATAAATGTAGTATATTTCTGAATATCATTCCTCAGCATTTATATATGTATAAGTGTGTAATCAGGACATATACAAAGAATAAATTACATTTTCTGTTTTCTAATGCCTTTTTGAGGTGGTTTCCAGAGCACTAAGCATGAGAACATAGAAACACAATGAACACACTTTACTAGCCTCCTCACACCAGCCCCAACACTGTGTCCTTTACAGGTACACCTGACACTTGAACAACACGAGTTTGAACTGCCCAGGCGAAGTTAAACACAGATTTTTTTCAGTACATATACGTACTACTATATTTAAGATCCTCAGGTAGTTGAATCCACAGATGCTGAATCTGTAGATACAGAAGGCTGACTATTTGACCCGAGTAAACACGGATTTTGGCGTTCCCAGTGGGTCCTGGAACACATACACCATAGATACAGAGGGATAACTATATTACTTTTTTGTTACACGCTCTACTAGGTTGATTTGTTTTACTTACAGCCTCTGATTAGATGTTGCCATTTCTTTGGAGGGCTTTTGGTATGATTTGCATACAGAAAACAACTGGCTAAACATTTCCTCCTCTTTCCCCTTCTCCAACTATAGTCCTTAATTGTTCATCCTAATTCCATGTTTTGGTATCACACATTTTTATCCAGATTGTTGATCCAGGTTTCTAGCAGGAGAATAAAATTTTGTCTTGACAAAACAAGTTGCAGCTTTTTTTTCTATCAGCTATTTTCTCTTATATACCATGTTGCAGTATAAGGCAGTCTTATTCCCAAGAATAAAACTTGGAAAACCCTTTTCACTCTCATTGTTAATCTTGCTAACTTCAACTTCTTTTGCTTTGTCAGAAGCAACAGTTTCTTCATTAGCCCTTTTGCTTAGCTGCACTGTGAAAATTTTGGTTTAGGTTGCATGGCACCAATTGAGTGTATGGCATCTACATCACTAACATCCAAGCATTCCTCAAAAGGATCTCACCTGCCACATAAAAGTAAACTCCATCAACACTTTACAACATCGTATCCCTTCACTGATCAGTGCTTTCCCTGAAACCTCGTATGAATACTGTTATCTTTACTTTTGGTTATAAACATACTCAATCATCAAGAAAATATAACATCCTTTAAATTTTTCTCTAATTAATCTAAAATTCATGCTAATATAAACTTAAATTTTCTATGATTGACTCCTTAAATCTTAATATGCTAATTCTTCCATCATCAGTGGTTTGATTTTGTGTGAATCCAGGTTTAGGTACATTTATGACAATATAATTTATGTGTAACTTTCACATACACTTATTAGTTTGCCCTAGGTTATGTATACCAAAAGGCCATTCTGAATATAAAATATCATTATGAATTTTAGAATGTTTAATCTAGGAATAGCAAATCCATTTCTCCTCGTCTGTCAACCACTCTTAATTTGTAAGGAGTGTTGGGAACACCGAGTTAAGAAGGACTCTGAGACCATATTAAAGCTCAGTGTGAATAAATGTCATGGAAATGTCTATTAAAGGAGGAAGTACAGAAAAGGCATGTATGCCAGGTATTTTCATTCCAGACTTAGAGCATAGGAATTTGTATTCATTTTTTATATAATACTGTTTAGCCCAGCATCAGGCAATTAATTGACTTTATGAATACTAACAGATGGTGTTGATAAAATTTATCGTGCTTATGAACAAATACAAAAACCCTTGCATCATACCCTCTAGGTTGATGTGGCATTCATTCTTAATTAAACTATCATGGTTAGGAAGCATCAAAAGAACTCTCTGGAAGTAACAGTTTCATCAAGAATACGTAAGCTCTAAGGAAAGCAATAAGCAAATCATTGCAGTGTTATCAGCACCCTGCAAAGTTATAAATTAAAGAGTCAGTATGCTACCAAGTGGCAGAAAGTAGAGGAGGGAAGCCATGAATTGAAGTCTGTATTTTCTTTTTCTTAAAATGACAACCACACAACATCCAAATATACTATTTGTCTACTCTTTAAGCTTTAATTTAAAAAGTGGTTAGTGGGTGGTAAATTGCTCCTTAGAAAACTAGATCATGTGCTCTATGAAGTTATCACTTCACAGACTCTACCTTTACCTGGTGAATATTAATAACATATGAGAACTACTTCTGAGACTAGAAAGGAAAATTACTGCCTCACTGAAAAAGTTATTACTCTGTATAGTTAGTATTTTTAGCAAGGCCTCTGAAATTTTCTCTTTTAAAGCACTTGAACTTCCTTCCACTCAACTGGGAAGAATTAAGGTCTTCCTTTTCAAGGTGCCTAACAGTCTGCAGATTCTGATATTAAAGCAATTATCACACATTACTATAACAATCTGATGACAGTATGATCAGCCCTATTAGAACTGGATTCTTAAATACAAGAAGTGTTTCTTAATCATGTTTTTATATTCATCACATAAAACAATGCTTTGCATAGGGTGGGCCCTTAATAAATATATTTGAATGAGTAACTGTAGTCATCAGTATTATTGTCAAAGAAAAGAAAAGATGAGTTTGGCAAACTGAAGCAGACTGAATTTCAAAAAAACAGTGGGTGTCATGTTTTGATAGATTAAAAAGCTACAGAGGTTAGAATGCAAGTCAAAGGAAATAAGCATGAAGAGACTTGGGGATGAGGAGTAGGGAAGTAGAGTATACACTCAGGCAAAAACAAACAAAATAGCAACAAAACCAACAACAAAAATAGAAGTGTTGGCTTTAGGGTTAGATGTGGATATAAAGATAAATGATATTATCCATCCAGTTTTTGTTAATTGTAATTCCTTTCTTTAAAGAGGAGATGATAAGAAGTACTAATGAAAAGTGGAAAGGGGGAGCTACTTAAGTAACTCAGTAGATAATTGGCACTTTATATATGCTATCATATTAAACTCCAACAGTACTGTGATATTGGTATTTCTGTCTATCTATTCATTCTATTATAGCTAAAGAAATAGTTTCCAAAATAATACAATTTTTGCTCAAAGGGTCTAGTCAGTAAGTAGCAAAATCAGTATTTAGATTCAGATCCTTCTGACCCCACAGGCTCTTACCTGAACCAAACAGGAAAGGAAGGAGTACCACAACAGAAATTAACTTTCAGGTAGTATTAGAAATACTCCACTGAAACCTCTTAAAATTCTTCTTGGCTTTAAGTACCTTAATAAATACTTTTGACTCAGGGCGTTTTGTGCCTTAAAAACTAAATAAACATCTTTTGAATGATTAAGCTATAAAACTCCATTTACTCTCTTATAATAAAACATTTCTGAAGAGATATGCAAAAAATTTTGGTGAAGTATCAAACTGGTAACAAGCTAAGGCTTTGGAACCTGACAGAATGGCATCAAATCTGGCATCCCCACCACACCCCAAACTGCAAGAAATTTTTTCATTGAATTCTGACATTGATGTACGTCTGTGAGCAGAGATTCCCACTGTCTTTCTCTTTGTACCATACTGTCTTTTCAAAGACATTTGCATAGCAAATAGGCTCAGGGCACAGAAACAATGTCTTCTACCAAGAGAAAGCAGTTTGTTCAAAAGCTTGGGAAAAAGAGAAAGGACCTCTCCCAAGAGCAACGGGCAGGCATGCCCATTATAGAGGATTTGATTTCTATAAGCTCATGATCCCCCTCCTATAATAACACATATTACATATGCAGGTATCTCATACTCTTCATGCATTCTATCAGAACTGGGGTTTGGAGAATTGGCAAAAATGCTGATACTCTGTCTCCTGACATTTTGGTGAATAATAAACCCTCCTTGGTTTCTGATCCAAGAGTCTTGTGTCTTCTATCACCATCCAAGAAACTGTGGCAGATAAATTGTTAAACTGTAAATCAAGTACAATCTCAGACTTTTCATAGTTCTTGACATTTACTGGGTAACCTTGAGAAATTTTTTTTTTAATTTTTTGAACTTCAGTTTTGTACTGTTGTGAAATTTAAAAGTGAGTATGCTTATGAATTTCCTAGTATACTATAAGTGTATACTATAAGCTAACAACAGTCATAGAACTAGAAATAAGGGGGTGCCATAAGCATCAACATGGCATGAGATGCTCTCCTTGTCTCTCTCCTTCAAATTGTAACCAGTAAAACATCCACAACTCAACAAAAGTGATTTGGCCCAACATACCTGAATAGCAGGGAGTTCCACACACCTGTACACATAAAGGTGGGTGGACTGGGACACATAGAGAAGGCAAAATAAAAGGAATAGCAGAGACAGTGCTTGTGGTCCTGTACCCTTGGCCATAGCAACTAAGCCCATAGCCCCAGAGAACCAGGTAGCAGCAGGGAAGGAGGCATACATGACTCCAGCCTCCAGGCTTTCAGCTGAGGTGGTTCCCATTGCCACAGGGAACTAGACAGCAGTGGCAGTGGGGCCTGCAACTGGTCCTACCAACCATGAAGGTACCTACAACTCCAGTCCTCTCCATCCACAGCAGTAAGACTTGCAAACTCAGTAACTCCAGATGCAGCAGAGGCACCAAAGACTCCCTATCCTTCCCTTCTCCCCAAATGCAGCAGAGCCTGTGACTCAGGAGCTCTTGGACACAGTGGAGGTGCCTGCCATCTCAATGCCCAGGAAATGATGCCAGCTACAACAGTAACGATGGCACAAGGGCATAAGCAACTACAATGAGGGAACCAGTGATACCTCTGGCAAAGGTGGCAGAGGGTGCAAAGTGCTGACTCTCAAATATAACCAGTGGCAGCTCAGGTGAGAGAAACTAAAAATTTGTGTTATAATGCAACCTACTGAAAAGCAAAAGAAAGGCCTCTAATTACTAATCTAGTAAATCATTAGAAAAAATTTTTAATTTACCTGAATAATAAAGGTGTTCACTACTTCAAATGTGGCAGCATAGAAACAGCTCATCAAGCACCATGAAAAACCACAGTACCACAGTAACACAGAATCACAAGAAGAAAATAACAATTCTCCAGAAAACAAACTTAAAATCACAAAATACTGTGAACTAACTGATGGAGAATTCAAAATAGCTGTCATGAAAAAACTCAATGAGTTACAAAAAGCTCAGAAACACAGTTCAATAAACTCAAGAACAAAGTTATTAAACAGAGAGAATACCAAGGAGACAAACTCTAAAAGGAACCAAACAGAACTTCTGGAGCTAAGAACTCAATAAATGAGATGAAAGATACATTAGAAAGCATTGGAAATAGACCAGATCATATGGAAGAGAGAATAAGCAAGCTCAAAAAGAAAAATAGAGAAAAAATAAATGTAGAAGAGAGAAGAGGAAGAAGAAGGAGAAGAGGAAGAGGAAGAAGAAGAGGAAGAAGGAGGAAGAGGAGGGAGGAAGAAGAGGAAAAAGAAATATTTTATGAGAACTCTATTAGAAAGGAAATGTTAGGGTAATGGGTATCCTAAATGAGAAAAAAGGGAAAAAAGGTACAGAGAGTTTATTTAAAGAAATCATAGCTGATAACATCCCAAACATGGGGAAGGAATTAGATACACAAGTTCATGAAGCTAAAGCAAATACCTATTTACCTCAATGCAAAAAGACCTTCTCTAAGACACAATATATTGAAACTGTCAAAAGTCAATGACAAAGAATTTTAAAAGCAGTCATATAAAAAAGAATAACAGCCTAAAAAGGGAACTCCATTAAGCTATCTGTAGATTTCTCAGTAGAAACTCTATAGGCCAGGATAGAGTGCAATGGCATCTTCAAAATATTGAAAGATAAACACTGCCAGCTGAGAATACTCTATACAGTAAAGTTATCCTTCAGATATGAAGAAGTAAAGCTTTTCCCAGAACAACAACAACAACAACAAAAAAGCTTAGAGAGTTTATCACCACTAGACTACCAGACTTGCTTTACAATAAATTTTAAAAGAGCCCTTCTACCTGAAATGAAAAGAAAAAATTACATAAAATTTTAAGGTGAGAAATTAGAATCATAAAATTGAAATCAGAAAATTGTAGGTTGTTAACATTTAACTCTAGAATAAAAGATAAAGGGGAAAATCAGTAAAAATAACTATAGCTGCTTCTATTTTGGTAATAAAACCACAAAATAAAGAGAGATATTTGAGATGACAAGAACATAAAAGAGAAAGAGGAAAAATGACAAAACCCATAGAGGCAAATTCAGGTAAGATGCTATCAAGAGGAAAAGGACTATT